>NC_053022.1:399810486-400081461 GCF_003073215.2 Triticum urartu
CTTTATTCTACTAGATCAAGATACTACTAATAGGATCGAACTAAGAAAAACGGTAAAGATAGGAGTTGTGATTGTGATACGATACCGGGGCACATCCCCCAAGCTTGGCAGTTGCCAAGGGGAGTGCCCATACCCATGTGATTATGTCTCCTTCTTTGTCGGTGAAGAAGGTGGTGGAGGTTTTGTCGATGAAGCAAGCTTGTCGTCCATCTTCCAAGGCATAGGCTCACCATCATAGAAGGATGATCGAGTCTCCGGGATCCTCAAATCTGCAGCCAAACTCATCCTTTTGAATCTATATTCATACTCACAGTTTTGATTTTGCAGGTCATAGATTTGGTCCTGGAGGTGCTCGATCTTCTCATGAAGCTTGAAGATGGCCTCCCCAATGTTGTCAGCATCCAACTTGTGGTTGCTGGTGAACTCCGCGATCATCATGTGGTTGGAGTTGAGTCCCCGTTCCACCATCTTTTGACACTTGAAAACTTGTTGTTCCACTGCTTCGAGCCTCATCTCCACGCTTCCGGTCCCCTTTGGTCCCTCCTCATCGCGGATGTGCAGCAACCCATCACGCAACTCAATGGTTTGAGGGTGTCGCAGCACCTCCGCAAGGTAAGGGTTAATGACCTTCTCGAAGAACTTGTCCTTGGAGGCACTTGGGGCCGTCATGATGATCCAGATCTGTCAGAAAAACAGCTCGAAACAAGAACAGAGGAGATTTGCGTGATATGGGAGTCAAAACCTTCAGGAGGATATATAATGAATTTTTACCGACCAAAATACGTATCGTGCAAGAAAACGGAGTCCGGAAGGCACACGAGGTGCTCACGAGGTAGGGGGGCGCGCCCACCACCCTCGTGGGGCCCTCGTGTCCTTCCCGGACTGCTACTTATTTTTCTATTTTTCTAAATATTCCAAAACGGAGAAATATTGCCTTAGAAATTGTTTTGGAGTCGGTTTACTTACCGTACCACATACCTATTCCCTTTCGGAGTCTGAAACGTTCCGGAAAGTGTCCCTTATGTATTCCTCCGGGGTTATGATTTCAATAATATTGGTTTCAACATTTATGGGATTACCTGAAATATAATGTTTGATTCTTTGACCGTTTACCACCTTCGAATTTGTGCCTTCGAAGTTGTTGATTTTTATTGCACCGGAACGATAGACCTCCTCGATAACATAGGGGCCTTCCCATTTAGAGAGAAGTTTTCCTGCAAAAAATCTTAAACGAGAGTTGTATAGCAATACATAATCACCTACATTAAACTCACGCTTTTGTATCCTTTTGTCATGCCATCTTTTAACTTTTTCTTTAAATAACTTGGCATTTTCATATGCTTGGGTTCTCCATTCATCAAGTGAGCTAATATCAAATAACCTCTTCTCACCGTCAAGTTTGAAATCATAGTTGAGATCTTTAATAGCCCAATATGCCTTATGTTCTAGTTCGAGAGGTAAGTGACATGCTTTTCCATATACCATTTTATATGGAGACATACCCATAGGATTTTTGTATGCAGTTCTATATGCCCATAATGCATCATCAAGTTTCTTGGACCAATTCTTTCTAGACCTATTAACAGTCTTTTGCAAAATTAATTTGAGCTCTCTATTGCTCAATTCTACTTGACCACTAGACTGTGGATGATAAGGAGATGCAATTCTATGATTAATATCATACTCCCTCCGTTCCTAAATATTTGTCTTTCTAGACATTTCAAATGACTACTACATATGGATGTATGTAGACATATTTTAGAGTGTAGATTCACTCATTTTGTTCCGTATGTAGTCACTTATTGAAATGCCTAGAAAACAAGTATTTAGGAACGGAGG
Source organism: Triticum urartu (assembly GCF_003073215.2). Taxonomy (NCBI): domain Eukaryota; kingdom Viridiplantae; phylum Streptophyta; class Magnoliopsida; order Poales; family Poaceae; genus Triticum; species Triticum urartu. The sequence goes on from NC_053022.1 coordinate 399,812,326, forward strand.
GAGTATTTAGCAAGCATTTTACGGAAAGCACCATGAATAAAGTGTGAACCACCATCAGTCATTAAATATCTAGGGACTCCAAACCTCGGAAAAATAACTTCCTTAAGCATTTTGATAGAAGTGTTATGATCAGCACTACTAGTTGGAATAGCTTCTACCCACTTAGTAACGTAATCAACAACAACTAAAATATGTGTATATCCATTAGAGGCAGGAAAAGGTCCCATATAATCAAAGCCTGAGACATCAAACGGTTCAATAACAAGAGAATAATTCATAGGCATTTCTTGACATCTACTAATATTACCAAGTCTTTAACATTCATCACAAGACAAGACAAACTTACGGGCATCCTTGAAAAAAGTAGGGCAATAAAAACCGGATTGCAATACCTTATGTGCAGTTCTATCTCTAGCGTGGTGTCCTCCATAAGCTTCGGAGTGACACTTGCGTAGGATCTTTTCCTGTTCATGCTCAGGTACACAACGTCTAATAACACCATCTACTCCTTCTTTATAAAGATGTGGGTCATCCCAAAAGTAATGTCTCAAATCATAGAAGAACTTTTTCTTTTGTTGGTATGTGAAACTAGGTGGTATAAACTTAGCAACAATGTAATTAGCATAATCAGCATACCAAGGAGTACTACGAGAAGTACTTATAACATTTAATTGTTCACCAGGAAAGCTATCATTAATAGGTAGTGGGTCATCAAGAACATTCTCTAACCTAGACAAGTTGTCTGCTACAGGGTTCTCAGCTCCTTTTCTATCAACAATATGCAAATCAAATTCTTGCAGCAAGAGAACCCATCTAATAAGTCTAGGTTTAGCATCTTTATTTTCCATAAGGTATTTAATAGCAGCATGATCAGTGTGAATAGTTACTTTAGAATCAACAATATAAGGTCTGAACTTATCACAAGCAAATACAACTGCTAAAAGTTCTTTTTCAGTAGTAGCATAATTTCTTTGAGCATTGTCTAGAGTCTTACTAGCATAATGGATAACATTTAATTTCTTATCAACTCTTTGCCCTAGAACAGCACCTACAGCATAATCACTAGCATCACACATAATTTCAAAGGGTAAATTCCAATCAGGTGGCTGAACAACAGGTGCAGAGACTAATGCTTTCTTAAGTGTTTCAAATGCTTCTTCACAATCATCATCAAAGACAAATGGTATATCTTTTTGCAATAAATTAGTCAGAGGCCGAGAAATTTTTGAGAAGTCCTTAATGAACCTCCTATAAAATCCAGCGTGACCAAGGAAACTTCTTATACCTTTGATGTCCTTGGGACATGGCATCTTTTCAATAGCATCAACCTTGGCTTTATCAACTTCAATACGTCTTTCAGAAACTTTGTGCCCCAAGACAATACCTTCATTAACCATAAAGTGGCACTTTTCCCAATTCAAGACAAGATTAGTTTCTTCACATCTCTGCAACATTCGATCAAGATTTCTCAAGCAATCATCAAAAGAGGAACCATAGACGGAAAAGTCATCCATGAAAACCTCACAAATCTTTTCACAAAAGTCAGAGAATATAGCCATCATGCATCTTTGAAAGGTAGCAGGTGCATTACATAAACCAAAAGGCATACGTCTATAAGCAAAAGTACCAAAAGGGCATGTAAAAGTAGTCTTTGATTGATCTCTAGCCGACACAGGTATTTGAGAGAAACCAAAATAACCATCTAGAAAGCAATAGTGTGTATGTTTGCATAATCTTTCTAGCATTTGATCAATAAAAGGTAAGGGGTAATGATCTTTCTTAGTAGCTTTATTTAATTTGCGGAAATCAATTACCATCCTATAACCTGTGATAATTCTTTGTGGAATCAATTCATCTTTATCATTAGGAACAACAGTAATACCTCCCTTCTTAGGGACACAATGGACAGGACTTACCCACTCACTATCGGCAATGGGATAGATTATTCCTGCCTCTAGAAGCTTTAGTATTTCTTTTCTTACCACTTCTTTCATTTTAGGATTCAGACGTCGTTGAGGATCACGAACTGGTTTGGCATCTGCTTCCAAATTTATTTTATGTTGACATAGAGTGGGACTAATGCCCTTAAGATCATCAAGAGTATATCCAATAGCAGCACGATGCTTCTTCAGAGTTTTCAATAATCTTTCTTCTTCATGCTCTGAAAGGTTAGCACTAATCATAACAGGATATATCTTCTTTTCATCAAGATAAGCATATTTAAGATTATCAGGTAAAGGTTTAAGCTCAAACACGGGATCACCCTTGGGTGGAGGGGGATCCCCTAAAATTTCGACAGGCAAATTGTGTTGCAGAATAGGTTCCTGTTTAAAGAATACATCATCTATTTCCCTTCTTTCATTCATGAACATATCATTTTCATGGTCTAGAAAATAGTGTTCTAAAGGATCACTAGGAGGTATGACAATAGAAGCAAGACCAATAATTTCATCCTTACTAGGTAATTCTTCCTCACGATGTTGTTTACTAAATTTAGAGAAATTAAACTCATGAACCATATCATCCAAACCAACAGTAACAATATTCTTAGTGCAGTCTATGGTAGCATTGACAGTATTTAAGAAGGGTCTACCAAATATAATGGGACAAAAGCTATCTTGTGGAGAAGTAAGAACAAGAAAATCAGCAGGATATTTAGTTTTCCCACACAAGACTTCAACATCTCTAACAATTCCAATTGGTGCAATAGTATCTCTATTAGCAAGTTTAATAGTAACATCAATATCTTCTAACTCAACAGGTGCAATTTCATTCTTAATTTCTTTGTATAAGTCATGAGGTATAACACTAGAACTAGCACCCATATGACATAATCCATGATAACAATGATCTCCTATTTTAACAGAAATAACAGGCACGCCTACCACAGGTCTATGTTTATGTTTATCACACGGTTTAGCAATTCTAGCAGTTTCACCTTCGAACTGAATAACATGCCCATCAATATTATCAAACAAGAGATCTTTAACAATAGCAATATTAGGTTCTACTTTAACTTGCTCAGGAGGTGTATAAGTTCTAATATTGCTTTTACGAACAACAGTTGAAGCTCTAGCATGATCCTTTATTCTAACAGGGAAAGGTGGTTTCTCAATATAAGAAGTAGGAACAATAGGATCATTATAAGTGACAGTCTTTTCTTCAACTTTAATAGGTGCAGCTACTTTTACTTCTATGGGAGGATGATATTTAAACCACTTCTCCTTAGGGAGATCAACATAAGTAGCAAAAGATTCACAGAAAGAAGCTACTATCTCAGAGTCAAGTCCATATTTAGTGCTAAACTTACGAAAAATATTGGTATCCATAAAAGATTTAATACAATCAAACTTAGGTGTCATACCTGACTCCTTACCTTCGTCGAGGTCCCAATCTTCAGAGTTGCGTTTAACTCTATCCAATAAATTCCATCTGAATTCAATAGTCTTCATCATAAAAGAGCCAGCACAGGAAGTATCGAGCATGGTGCGATTGTTTTCAGAAAGCCGAGCATAAAAACTTTGCATAATTATTTCTCTCGAGAGCTCATGATTGGGGCATGAATATAACATTGATTTAAGCCTCCCCCAAGCTTGAGTGATGCTTTCTCCTTCACGAGGCCAGAAATTATATATATAATTGCGATCACGATGAACAAGATGCATAGGGTAATACTTTTGATGAAATTACAATTTCAATCTTTTATAGTCCCATGATCTCGTATCACATAGTGAAAGTGCGTTATATCGACTAGAGGGGGGGGGTGAATAGGCGATTTTTATGAAAGTCTTCAAAACATGGAAGTTATGAAGACAAACGATAGAAATAAACCTATTACCCTGCAGCGGAAGGTAGACTACACTAGGCAAGCCATAGTCAAGTATTCAATAGAGTGAAAGCACAATGACTAATAGCAGCAATGTAGTAAGGATCAGGTAGGAAGATATTGTGAAGCCACATAGAACACGCAATCACTCAGTGAAGACAAAAGATAGTGCGAACATACAATGACTTCGCAAGGAGTAACAGTAAGTAAAGGGAAGGGAAGATGAAACCAGTGACTCGTTGAAGACAATGATTTGTTGGACCAGTTCCAGTTGTTGTGACAACTGTACGTCTGGTTAGGGCGGCTAGGTATTTAAACCTTAGGACACACGGTCCCGGACACCCAGTCCTGAACACGCAGCTCAGGACACCCAGTCCTCACCGTATTCCCCTTGAGCTAAGGTCACACAGACCTTGCCCAATCACTCTGGTAAGTCTTCAAGGTAGACTCCCAAACCTTCACAGACTTCGCTCACCGGCAATCCACAATGTCTCTTGGATGCTCAGAACACGACGCCTAACCGGCTGGAGGATGCACAGTCCTCAAGTGTAATAAGTCTTCAGATCACACAGACAAGAAGACTTAAGTGATGCCTAATTCTCTTTGGCTCTGGATGGTTAGGGCTTTATCCTCGCAAGGAATTCTCTCTCAAAGGCTTCGAGGTGGGTTGCTCTCAAACGACAAAAGCCGTACTCTGAATCTGAGCAGCCAACCGTTTATGGTTGTAGGGGGTGGGCTATTTATAGCCACTTGGCAACCCGACCTGATTTGTCCGAAATGACCCTGGGTCACTAAGGAACTGACATGTGTTCCAACGGTCAGATTTCAAACTCACACGACAACTTTACTTGGGCTTCAAGCAAAGCTGACTTGCCCGACTCTGGACAAGATTCACTCTCAAAGTCTTCACTCGAAGACATAGGTTTTGTTTAAGCATCACTTCAGTCATTCTGACTGGTTCTCTTGGACCCCACTTAATAGTACGGTGGTTCCTATGACTCAACACAGAAGAAAGAGAACTACGAAAGATCTAAGTCTTCGAGCTCCATAGGCTTCATGTGGTGTCTTCTCTTGTCATAGTCTTCAATGTGAATATCTTCATATACCACCTTTGACTTCAATGTCTTCATACATTTTTAGGGGTCATCTCTGGTAGGAAAACCGAATCAATGAGGGACTTCTACCTGTGTTATCCTGCAATTCTCACAAACACATTAGTCCCTCAACTAGGTTTGTCGTCAATACTCCAAAACCAACTAGGGGTGGCACTAGATGCACTTACAATCTCCCCCTTTTTGGTGATTGATGACAAACTAGTTGAAGTTTTCAACGGGGAATATAATCTGTGAAATTGTAAAGGATAAGGAATTGTCTTCATAAGTTGCAAGGGCTCCCCCTGAAGATGTGCATATAAGTAATTTGCTTTTGGAATGCAAATGCACATGGCAGGTTGTACTTGTGGAGATCCACTTCAACTTATGATGACAATCCACTATGCATGTGAAAGTATATGAAGATAATGACATGCATAATGGAAAATGGACGTCTACAGGATGATCTAAGTGCGGAATTTATCGTCGCACATGCGGAATTTATCATCGCAACACAAGGTGGCAGATAAATAGCAGACGACCATCGAGTTTAAGTGTTACAACTCAAAGAACCAAATGTAGCAAAATGAGAGTTGTAAGCACGAAGCAAAATATAAAGCACCCACCCATATGGACCCGCTTGAAGACTATCAACCTCATATGCTTCTCCCCCTTTTGTCAGTAAGGACCAAAAAGGTTTGAAGACATAGAGCATCTACTCGTTCCCATGAGGAGTAGGTGAAGCAGCAGGGTCGTTGGTGGTGTTTGGCGGTGCTGAAGAGCTTGGAGCAGAGTCGAAGCGTGCTGAAGGAGGTGGCGGTGAAGTAGCATCGTCTTCATCCTCGATCACTCTGGCATTCACAGTTGCAGCAGAGGAAGAGAACTCAGAGTCTTCAAGGGATGGAGTTCGTCGCAGCACTGCCCTTCGAGGAGGTGTGGAGTCAAACTTGAATCGCTCAGTGAAGCCATCCTATTGAAGATCATCTTCAGAACACATCAGCGTTAGCCCTTTCCATGTGCGGCGAGAGGTTTCATGTGCAACAAAAGCATTCTTGGTGGCAAGATTGCGAATGCGATTAACATCCACCAAGAGGCTTTGCATCTGACGCTTCAGCCAGTCATGATGCCTATCCTGTTTCTGATGAAGAGCCACAAGAAGCTCTCGGTCGTTGAGAACACGAGTGCGCTTCTTGGGTCGTGGAGCAGTTGTACTGTCAGTGGCTTCAGTGAGAGCAGGATGCGGTGCACGTGTAGTGCCAGCCAAAGGATACACATGAGTTACGGCTTCCACGCCTTCAACGTTCTGAGTGAAACTTTGATGCTCTGCATTCTGAAGACTGAGAGGTTCCTTGGCAGGCTCAGGATAGATGGCTTCAATAGACATATCCACATCAGGCAAAAAGATTTTATGGTTGCGGGCCGAGGGCTGATATGAGATAGTGGAGTGAAGTTTGATCAGCCGCATCACCCAAGGGGTGTAGAACTTCAAACCAAACAGATCAGAGCCAGATGCAGCAAGTTGGCGAATGAAGAAATCCTGTGTATTGAAGCATTTTCCATGAAGAATGTAGAAGACCAAAGTCTTCATTGCACCTTCCAGCTTGGCATGGGGAGAATGTCCTTTGATTGGCCAGAGAGTTCGCCTTATGATGTGATAAATGGTTCTTGGCAGATACTCAAGGTCTTCAACGAAGAACTCCGTGGGATAAGCAGCATCTTGGGGCAATGGCTTCATCATACTAAGCATCTAACTCATATTAGGTTCAGTCTTCTGAAAGATGCTCTCAATAGCTTCACTATGAAGCTGACAGCCATGCTCGTAGAGATCGCCAGGAGTGGGCAAACCAGTGAGCTCAATGATGTCAAAGGCTTTGGCTTCGTGATGAACGTTTCCTGTCATCCACTCCAGGACCCAAGTCTTCGGATCTCTGCTATACCCGCGGATGTGAAGTGTGGCATAGAATTGGAGCAGCAACTCTTCATTCCAATGCTCTTGGTCAGTGACGAACGGCAGCAGTCCAACCTCTTTGAAGCAATCCAGAGCTTCTTCCAGATAGGGTAGACCAGCTATTGCTTCAATGTCAAGGCGCTTGTGTGGGAAGATGCGACCTTGGTTGTAAAGAACGCATGAGTAATAGCTTCACTGCGGATAACTCCAGAACCGATCAGATGATATTCTTTCCCTGGAGTAGGGGTTCCTGGAGCTGTTGAAGAATGTGTTGTCTGCCTTGAAGCCATTGATATTGAAGGAGCCAGGTGCTGATGCAGGACCTGGGAACCATGGCAATCTTGGGATTGGCTTCTGTACCTGAGGCCTGTGCTCAACATGATAGTCAAACTGGGGACTGGCAGCAGACTCAGGAACAGAAGTGGCGGGATCAGTGGCTTCGCTGACTTCTGGTGCTTTTGTTGGTGAGGACTCCACATTAGCTTCAGCCATGACAGCGTCAGTGGCTTCAGTGGTGTTGGTGGTGGCAGCCTCAAGATGTTCAACCTCCACTTAACGAGCAGGAGGATCGATCACGATCATGTTCTCCTCGAGAACTGCTTCTTTGTGGGACAGGGGAGTGGCAACTTGTGGGACTTCTTCTTCCACGGCTGATGCAGCCGGATTGTCTTCAGCAGAGACTTGAGGCCTTGGACCTTTGCGAAGCTTGCGCAATGCGGGTGACGCCTGTGGAATTGATGTTGGCTGGGCCTCAAGGTCTTCATTCTCTTGTGGGCGATCCGCCCATGAAGCATCCTGTGCAATTGGCGTCAGTGGACGACCAATGTTGATGAGTTCACTGTGCGTTAGCACAGGCGATGATACCTGTTGGTGTTCTAGCTGAGGAAGGGCTGCATCATCTTCAACATGGTCATGATGACCAATGTCTTCAGCAGCAATGGGATCAGCTGCTGGAAAGTCTTCAGCTTCATGAGCCTCTGTGAAAGCAGGCTCATGGACAGTCAGTTGACGTTCTTGTGGATCGGCGTCGGGGTGAACCATGGAAATGGGTTCAACAATCAAGGGCTCTGTGGGACCAGCCCGTTCCTTCTTGGTCATTCTTTTCTTCTTGGCGGGGGCAGTAGCAGAGGCTTCATGATGTTTTCTCTTCCTTGCTTCAGCCTCAGCAGTCCTGGTCTTCTTCAGTTCTGAAGCGGTTGACCTGACCTTTGGCTTCAGGCCAGTCATGCTAGTTGGGAAGACAATGGGATCTGCTTCCTGCCTTGGTGCATCGGGTTCAGCCATAGAGGGCTTCTTCTTCTTCTTTGCAGCCATCCTGGGGTCGATGCCAGGACGCCCAAGGGCCTTGCGCTTCTCAGCCTCATTGTAGGCTTGCACACACCTGTCAGCTAGGCTCTTCATGCGCTCACGAGAACCTTGAGCTTCTTGACGCTTCTTGAGAAAGGCTTCTTTAAGCTCGTGCAGCATGAGCTTGAAGTTCTTGACCTCTTGTACGCTGAGCTTGGCCATATGCTTCTTGAACTGAGCCTTTTCATAGTCAATCTTTTGCTTCAGTTTGACGATGCGCTGAGCGAGAGCTAGCTCTGAAGCAATGGCGCCATGGAAGGCGACACTGAGGCCAATGGGTAGCTGCAGATCTTCGAAGCTGATGTTTGGCGTGTCAAACCACTCATCAATGAAGTTGTGGATGATTGTCACATCAAAGAGAGGCAGATCATTGAAGATTTCTGCTTCTTCTTTGCTCTTGATGAGTTGCTCAAGAGCGTCATCTGCAAGATCTTCATCACTTGACAGATCAATGGCATCATTGCGCAGAATGGCAGCAGCTGTTAGCTCTTGGCCGGTGTGTGGCAGAGGCATCTTGACCTTCTGGGGCTTGGAGATGCGTGATAAATCTTCGGACTGCACACTGTCTTCAGGAGGTGCAGTTGCCAGTGGCTTCGCCCGTGAGATTTTTGGTGAAGGGGCAGGCTTTGAAGCTTTAGGCTTCTTCAACTTCTTTGGCTTCGGCGCTGCAGGCGCTTCATCTGATTCAGCGTCACCTGCAGGCTCATTCACTGCAGTCCCTTGAACCAAGATATGGGTGATGAGGCCTTCAAGGTTGTAGAAAGGACCGATGACATTGGGTTCTGCATCTCGTGTGCCATCAGCCCTTGGAGCTGAGGGACCAGGGTTGAAGTCTAGTCCCAATGTCTTCTTGTTTTGCTTCGTTGAGTTCTGGGCAAACTGGAAGTTGCGCTTGAACAGAATGTCGTCACGACACCATAGTAGTGACGATGTGTGTGCATCAACAGGCTGTGGCCCACGGACCATGCAGGGATAGAAGCCTTGTTCAATGGCTTCATCTCTGGACCTGGGTTGAAGATTCTTGTATAGGATGTCTCCCCACGGTCTCTTGATGGCATTTTTCTCAGCATATTCCTGGGTTACAAATAGGTATTTGAACCATTGTTCTGCCCAATATCTTCGAATCCATTGGATTCAGGTCTTGCGCTGATTGTAATCCTCTTCAGGATCTGTCTTGTACAGTTCTGAGAGGTCATCTGGCAGATCTCTAGATGTTTCTCCACGACGCTTTCTGCCACCCTTCCTTGCTGATTTCTCTGAAGCCATGAACTTTAAACTGAAAGGCTTCAACACGTTCAAAGGCTTCAAAGATTTTCGCTTGCTGGACAAACAGGAACTTGCTTCGGGAGAATTTATATGATGCTGTAAGAATTCTGCAAATGAATGCAGACTATGAGAACCAAGGGATTCTCCCACGGACATGTACCTATGACAGCATTAAGGTGCGAGGGAAGGGGAAGAGGTCATATGCATTCTCAGAAGATTTTGAATATAAATCAGTTTAGAAGACATTGACCTCATCGTGCGAAGACATTCACTCATAGATAAGGAGTTGGTTCCAGATTTGTACGAATCCAGAGATCAGTACAAGTGAGGAATCTAACTACTTTGTGAAGCATAAGTGAATATACTAGGCATGTTATGAGATGCAGTATGAGAGAGATCTAACTTGTGTGAATAGAAACTGCTTGTGGTAGAAAGTGACAAAGCCATAGGATCAACGGTGCCGTAAAAAGGAAGTTTTATTTACCACACTAAGAACTGCTAGACGGAGTGGAAGATGAGGCCGAGCAGTTCAATCTTCCGTGCCCTAACTTGGCGACGGAGGACACCTACGGCGACGGCGGAGAGGACGATGTCCGTGGTCGGCATGAAGACGGCGTCGGAGAGGTTGCGGCAGCGAAGTGCTTCATCGCCGGCGTCGTCGAGGGCTAGCGGTGGCGCTAGGGTTCGTGCGAGAGTGGAAGAAGAGATAATGACCGCCGTGAAGTGTGTATTTATAGGTACAGGGGCGGCACTGCGTTATTACACAGGTGCCCCTGGCGATTCGCATCTGAGGAACATGTGGCCATTATGCAGAATTTTGGGGTTTGTTCCACGTCCCACGCATGCCTGGATTGTCGGGTGGTCGTTCCTACTTCTCCGGGTTTCATGTGGAGGAATGAGCATTGAAAGTGGACTTAAGGTTTGTCTTTGTATCTTCTGCTGACAAGGACACAGAGAAGACATTCGACAGTTTCAATAGAATGCATATGATTTGGAGAGATAGAGTTTGAGATAGATAGCATAGAGAGGTTAGGGTCCGATCAGATTCACTTAGTTCAAAAGATTCAACAAGAAGACATAGCTATAAGTGAATGCTGTAGAGGACAGAACACTACTATATATATAATCAACACAGTGAAGATAATCATGAAGACATGTTGAGATTGAAGCCAAACCAAATGTGAAGACATAGCAAGGTAACGCCATGAGTGAAACACTTCAAAATAGAACATTTGGTGGTGGCGTTACCCACCGTATAGGAAGTATTAGACCAGACACGACGCACAATTATCGTGGCGCTCGGAAGTCAAATTCCACATTAATGTATTCACACTTAGAATGTATGTCTTCATTGATTGAAGATATACTTTACTTCATGTGTTGCACATCTAAGTCATCAATATGCATAAGGGTTAGGATGTGTGCCTGATCACAGGACATTTGAGAATTCCAGGATATTTAGCTCACACCATAACTTGCAAAATCTCTTCTCATCCAAGGGCTTGGTGAAGATATCTGCCAATTGCTCTTCAGTGTTGACGTGTATGATATCAATATCTTCCTTCACAACATGATCTCTGAGAAAGTGATGACGAATTTCAATGTGCTTTGTCTTCGAGTGCTAAACTGGGTTGTTGGCAATCTTGATGGCGCTTTCGTTGTCGCAGTAGAGTGGAACGTGCTTCAGATGAATGCCATAGTTTTTGAGTGTTTGCTTCATCCATAGAAGCTTAGCGCAGCAAGATCCAGTAGCAATGTATTCAGATTCGGCAATGGAGAGAGATACACATTTCTGCTTCTTTGAAGACCAACATACAAGTGATCGTCCCAAAAAGTGACATGTGCCTGATGTAGACTTGTGATCCACCTTGTCACCAGCATAATCAGCATCCGAGAATCCAACTATATCAAACTCTGAGCCCTTTTGATACCATAACCCTAGTGTTGGGGTGTGAGCCAAATATCAAAGAATTCGTTTCACAGCTAAGTGACGCGATTCCTTTGGTGCCGCCTGGAATCGGGCACACATGCAAACACTAAGCATGATATCTGGCCTAGATGCACATAAATAAAGCAAAGAACCAATCATGAAGCGGTATACCTTTTGATCGAACTCTTTACCATTGTCGTCGGGACCCAGATGGTGTTTAGCTGGCATTGGCGTCATGTAACCTTTGCAGTCTTGCATTCCAAACTTCTTCAGGCAATCTTTGAGGTATTTCTCTTGAGATATGAAGATGTTGTTGCGTTGCTGTCGTATTTGAAGACCGAGAAAGAACTTCAGCTCTCCCATCATAGACATTTGATATTGCTCTTGCATCATATATCCAAACTCTTCACTGTACTTCTGATTGGTGCAGCCGAAGATAATGTCATCCACATATATTTGGCACACAAACAGTTCACCATCATATGTCTTCGTGAAGAGAGTGGGGTCGAGAGAACCAGGTATGAAGCCTTTGCTCTTCAGGAAGTATTTGAGTGTGTCATACCAGGCCCGAGGGGCTTGTTTGAGGCCACACAGTGCCTTGTTGAGCTTGTATACCATGTCAGGATGTTTTGGATCTTCAAAGCCAGGAGGTTGTGCAACATACACTTCTTCTTCAATCTTGCCATTGAGGAAGGCGCTCTTCACATCCATTTGATAAAGAAGTATGTTGTGATGATTTGCATAGGCCAGCAGTATGCGTATGGCTTCAAGTTTAGCCACAGGAGAAAATGTTTCATCGAAGTCAATGCCTTCCACTTGAGTATATCCTTGAGCAACGAGACGAGCTTTGTTTCTGACAACTTGACCATGCTCATCTTGCTTGTTGCGGTATATCCATTTGGTGCCTATTATGTTGTGCTTCTGAGGATCGGGACGCTTGACCAGTTCCCATACATTATTCAGCTCAAACTATTGAAGCTCGTCTTGCATAGCTTGAATCCATTCAGGTTCCATGAAGGCTTCTTCAACTTTCTTGGGTTCTGTTATTGAGACGAATGCGAAGTGCCCACAGAAATTTGCTAGCTGAGTTGCCCTTGAACGAGTGAGTGGACCGGGTGCATTGATGCTATCAATTATTCTTTCAATCTGCACTTCATTGGCAACGCGAGGATGTACAGGGCGAAGATTTTGCTCTTGCTGATCATTGTCGTTGTTAGAAGGAATGTCTTCAGGCTGAGCATTGTCTTCATGTTGATCAGGTGCTGAGATGATAAGTTCTTCTTCAGGATGAGCTTCAGAAGGTATAATTTCTCCAGTTCCCATTAGCTTGATTGATTCACTGGATGGAACTTCATCTAGCACATTTGGCAGTTGCTCTCTTTGTGAACCGTTGGTCTCATCGAACCGCACATCCACTGTTTCAACCACTTTGTAATGAAAGAGATTGAAGACTCTGTAGGATTGCGAATCCTTTCCATATCCAAGCATAAAACCCTCATGTGCTTTTGGTGCAAACTTTGAGGTGTGATGTGGGTCCTTGATCCAGCATCTGGCGCCAAATACTCTGAAGTAACTGACATTTGGCTTCTTGCCAGTAAGGAGCTCATAAGATGTCTTGTTCAGAAGCTTGTGGAGATAAACACGATTGATTGTATGGCATGCAGTATCAATGGCTTTAGGCCAGAATTTTCTTGGAGTCTTGTATTCATCTAGCATCGTTCTGGCCATCTCAATGAGTGTTCTGTTCTTGCGTTCGACGACCCCATTCTGCTGTGGCGTGTACGGGGCTGAGAATTCATGTGTGATGCCCAAGGTATCAAGATATGTATCAAGGCCAGTGTTCTTGAATTCAGTGCCATTGTCACTTCTGATATGCTTTATCTTGGCGCCATAGTTGTTCATTGCTCGATTGGCGAAGCGTCTGAAGACATCCTGCACTTTAGTCTTGTAAAGGATTATGTGCACCCAAGTATATCTAGAATAATCATCAACAATGACAAAGCCAAAGAGACAAGCAGTAGTAGTAAGAGTTGAGTAATGAGTGGGACCGAAAAGATCCATGTGAAGCAGTTCGAAGGGTCGAGTAGTGGTCATGATTGTCTTCGAGGGATGTTTGGCCCTCGTCATCTTTCCTGCCTCACAGGCACCGCATAAGTGATCTTTCTTGAACTTGACGCCCTCGATGCCTATGACATGCTTCTTCTTTGCCAGGGTGTGGAGGTTCCTCATGCCAGCATGCCCAAGCCTCCGATGCCAGAGCCAACATTCTGAAGCTTTTGCTAGAAGACATACGGCAAGCTGTGGTCCTGCTGAGAAATCTACCACGTACAAATCATCTTTTCGATACCCTTCAAATACTAGAGACTTGTCAGATTCCATTAGAACAAGGCAACGATATTTTCCAAATATTACGATCATGTTTAAATCGCAAAGCATTGAGACAGACATTAAGTTGAAGCCAAGGGATTCAACAAGCATGACTTTATCCATGTGTTGATCCCTTGAGATTGCAACTCTACCTAGACCCAATACCTTACTTTTACCAGTGTCAGCAAATGTGATGTGGCTCTTGTCGGATGGATGTAAGGTTGAGTCCATAAGAAGGCTTCTTTTGCCAGTCATGTGATTTGTACACCCACTATCAATAATCCATTCTGAAGACGCTGGTGTCATACCCTACAGTGCAGTTAGGGGGATAGGCTTCACGAAGAGCATTGTGAAGCAAAAACATTTGACGAACTAGTGGGTTATGAAAGCTTAGATCCAGATTAGGACTAATAGGGAGAGTAGCAAGCGATTCAGGAACGAAGTACATAGTAAGACCATTCGGGCATTTGATCTTGCGCCCTACAAGATGTTTAAGGTCCCCAGCAATAGTGTCAGACGATTTTGGTTTTCTGCTGGAGACCTTTTCCTGCAAAAGAGAGTTAAGCTTTCTTAGCCACCCACATCTTCAAGGGTGGCTTAGAAGCAATAAGTCTAAGTGCAGCATCTGAGAACTTTGGCTTTGGAGCCCTAGCAAACAGTCTTGCAGGCGGACAATAGTACTCATAAGAATAAGCAGAATAGTTCTTGGTCTTATGAACATGGCGGTTTGATGAACCGCTCTCATATTCATATGCCTGAGTATGGTTTCCCTGCAAAACATTTGCGTTAGTGCGACTCAGGTGAGTCCTCTGTCTGTATGAAGCCTTTGGACCGTATGAAGCCTTTGGTTTGAGGTTTGTCTTCTTCACGTGAGGTGTCATGATGACATTCACAGGAAGATTCTCCAGACACCTTTTTGGAACCCAGATCTTCTTCATAGGCGGTCCATTCCTGCAGTTAGTACCAATGTACCTGGCAAACACTTCACCATTCTGATTCTTAAACAGTTTATAGTTTGCATCAAGGGATTCATCAATGATAATGGGGTTAGCACAAGTGAAGCCAGATAGATTGGATGGATCTGCTGAAGGTTCCTTTGCAGCAACCCACATGGTTTTGGGGTACTGCTCAGGTTTCCAGTAAGAGCCATCAACATTCATTTTCCTTACGAACCCAACACCCTCTTTCCTCGGCTTTCGGTTCAGAATCTGCTTTTTGAGGACATCACATAGTGTCTGATGCCCTTTAAGACTTTTGTACATCCCTGTTTCAAGCAATGTCTTCAACCTAGCATTCTCATCAGCAATAGCAGTGGTATCCTCAGCAGAGGGGTTAGTTACCACATCAACAGTTGAAGATATTGCAACAGTAGGAGCAGTAGAACATTCAGCAACAGAAATAGCATTATCACGCTCAATGCATTTAAGACATGGTGGTTCAAATCCTTCCTGAGCGGAACTGATCTGTTTGGCGCGAAGTGACTTGTTTTCCTTTTGAAGATCTTCATGAGCCGCTCTCAATTTCTCAAGATCTTGCTTCCTTTGAAGATAATCATAGGAAAGCTTTTCATGAGTTGTTGAGAGAGTTTCATGACGACTTTCAAGTTCCACATACTTAACGTGAAGATTTTTTATGTCTTCAATTAAGGATTCAGATCGAGTCATTTCAGCACCTAACAGATCATCGCTTCTGTCTAACAGTTTTTGAATATGTTCCATAGCTTTCTGTTGTTCAGTTGCAATTTTAGCAAGTGTTTTGTAGCTGGGTTTTGAACCACAATCAGAGTCATCGTCACTAGATGTTTGATAGTGAGTAGTGCGTGTGTTTACCTTGGCACCGCGTGCCATGAAGCAGCAGGTAGAAGCGGAGTAGTCCTTGTCATTTGCATCGGTGTCGGTGATGAAGTCATTGTCTTCAGTGTTGAAGATGGACTTGGCAACGCATGCTGTAGCCAGACTTGCGACGCCTGAATCGGACTCCTCCTCAGACTCCACCTCCGCCTCCTCAGAAGCGGACTCCTCCTCTGAATCCATTTCCTTGCCAACAAACGCACGTGCCTTGCCAGATGAGCTCTTCTTGTGTGATGAAGACTTTGAGGAAGACTTGGAAGAAGACTTTGAGTATTTCTTCTTCTTCTTCTTGTCGTCAGAGTCATATTCCTTGCTCTTCTTCTTCTTTTTGTTCTCATTGTCCCATTGTGGACACTCAGAGATGAAGTGGCCAGGTTTCTTGCACTTGTGACATGTTTTCTTCTTGTAGTCGTGAGCAGAAGCTTCATCATTCCTTGAGCTTGATCGGGAAGACTTTCTGAAACCTTTCTTCTTGGTGAATTTTTGGAACTTCTTCACAAGCATAGCAAGTTCCCTTCAAATGTCTTCAGGATCATCCGAACTGCTGTCAGATTCTTCTTCAGATGAGGAGACAGCTTTTGCCTTCAAGGCACGAGTTCGCCCATAGTTTGGACCATAGATATCTCTTTTCTCAGAAAGCTGAAACTCATGTGTGTTGAGCCTCTCAAGTATGTCAAACGGATCGAGTGTCTTGAAATCAGGACGTTCTGGAATCATCAGGGCTAGGGTGTCAAACGAACTATCAAGTGATCTCAGTAGTGTCTTGACGACTTCATGTTTGGTGATCTCAGTAGCGCCGAGGGCTTGAAGCTCATTTGTGATGTTAGTGAGTCGGTCAAATGTGAGCTGGACATTCTCATTGTCATTTTTCTTGAAGCGGTTGAAGAGGTTGCGAAGGACACTGATTCTCTGATCTCTCTGGGTTGAGACGCCTTCATTGACCTTGGAGAGCCAGTCCCAGACCAGCTTAGATGTTTCCAAAGCACTCACACGGCCATACTGTCCTTTGGTCAGATGACCACAGATGATATTCTTGGCAGTAGAGTCTAGTTGAACGAACTTCTTGACATCAGCAGCAGTGACACCTTCTCCAACCTTGGGAACGCCATTCTTGACGACATACCATAGGTCGACGTCAATGGATTCAAGATGCATGCGCATCTTATTCTTCCAGTAGGGATATTCAGTTCCATCAAAGACGGGGCACGCAGCGGAGACTTTAATTATCCCTGCAGTCGACATACCTAAAACTCAAGGTGGTTAAACCGAATCACACAGAACAAGGGAGCACCTTGCTCTGATACCAATTGAAAGTGCGTTATATCGACTAGAGGGGGGGGGTGAATAGGCGATTTTTATGAAAGTCTTCAAAATGTGGAAGTTATGAAGACAAACGATAGAAATAAACCTATTACCCTACAGCGGAAGGTAGACTACACTAGGCAAGCCATAGTCAAGTATTCAATAGAGTGAAAGCACAATGACTAGTAGCAGCAATGTAGTAAGGATCAGGTAGGAAGATATTGTGAAGCCACACAGAACACGCAGTCACTCAGTGAAGACAAAAGATAGTGCGAACATACAATGACTTCACAAGGAGTAACAGTAAGTAAAGGGAAGGGAAGATGAAACCAGTGACTCGCTGAAGACAATGATTTGTTGGACCAGTTCCAGTTGCTGTGACAATTGTACGTCTGGTTAGGGCGGCTAGGTATTTAAACCTTAGGACACACAGTCCCGGACACCCAGTCCTGAACACGCAGCTCAGGACACCCAGTCCTCACCGTATTCCCCTTGAGCTAAGGTCACACAGACCTCGCCCAATCACTCTAGTAAGTCTTCAAGGTAGACTCCCAAACCTTCACAGACTTCATTCACCGGCAATCCACAATGTCTCTTGGATGCTCAGAACGCGACGCCTAACCGGCTGGAGGATGCACAGTCCTCAAGTGTAATAAGTCTTTAGATCACACAGACAAGAAGACTTAAGTGATGCCTAATTCCCTTTGGCTCTGGGTGGTTAGGGCTTTATCCTCACAAGGAATTCTCTCTCAAAGGCTTCTAGGTGGGTTGCTCTCAAACGACAAAAGCTGTACTCTGAATCTGAGCAGCCAAGCGTTTATGGTTGTAGGGGGTGGGCTATTTATAGCCACTTGGCAACCCGACCTGATTTGTCCGAAATGACCCTGGGTCACTAAGGAACTGACACGTGTTCCAACGGTCAGATTTCAAACTCACACGGCAACTTTACTTGGGCTTCAAGCAAAGCTGACTTGCCCGACTCTGGACAAGATTCGCTCTCAAAGTCTTCACTCGAAGACATAGGTTTTGTTTAAGCATCACTTCAGTCATTCTGACTGGTTCTCTTGGACCCGACTTAACAGTACGGTGGTTCCTATGACTCAACACAGAAGAAAGAGAACTACGAAAGATCTAAGTCTTCGAGCTCCATAGGCTTCATGTGGTGTCTTCTCTTGTCATAGTCTTCAATGTGAATATCTTCATATACCACCTTTGACTTCAATGTCTTCATACATTTTTAGGGGTCATCTCTGGTAGGAAAACCGAATCAATGAGGGACTTCTACCTGTGTTATCCTGCAATTCTCACAAACACATTAGTCCCTCAACTAGGTTTGTCGTCAATACTCCAAAACCAACTAGGGGTGGCACTAGATGCACTTACACATAGCCTATACCATATCAATGCGTCTTCCTTCAAAGATAAAGGAAAAACCTTCTTCTTAGCAACATCATCGGATACACCTGCAAGCTTAAATAATCCACAAACTTCATCCACATATAATAAGTGCTCATCAGGATGCTTTGTTCCATCTCCTGTAAAAGGATTAGCGAGCAGTTTTTCCATTATACCCGAAGGAAATATAGAAGGAGTTTCATTTTCAATAGGTTCAGTAGGTTGAGGAACAACTCTTTGCTCAACTGGACGGGGTGAAGATACCCCGAACAAGCCCCTCAGAGAATTACTTTCCATTGTAACAAGTGACAGTAAATTTCAGCACACTATATAAATTTTTCCTTACCAAATTCCACCTACCAGAAGCGCTACACTCCCCGGCAACGGCACTAGAAAAGAGTCTTGATGACCAACAAGTATAGGGGATCTAACGTAGTCCTTTAAATAAGTAAGAGTGTTGAACCCAACGAGGAGCAGAAGGAAATGATAAGCGGTTTTCAGCAAGGTATTCTCTGCAAGTACTGAAATAAGTGGTAACAAATAGTTTTGTAATAAGGTAAATTGTAATGAGCAACAAGTAACAAAAGTAAATAAGATGCAACAAGGTGGCCCAATCCTTTTTGTAGCAAAGGACAAGCCGGAACAAACTCTTATAATAGGAAAAGCGCTCCCGAGGACACATGGGAATATCGTCAAGCTAGTTTTCATCATGTTCATATGATTCGCGTTCGATACTTTGATAATTTGATATGTGGGTGGACCGGTGCTTGGGTGCTGTTCTTACTTGAACAAGCATCCCACTTATGATTAACCTCTATTTCAAGCATCCGCAACTACAACAAAAGTATTAAGGTAAACCTAACCATAGCATGAAACATATGGATCCAAATTAGCCCCTTACGAAGCAACACATAAACTAGGGTTTAAGCTTCTGTCACTCTAGCAACCCATCATCTACTTATTACTTCCCAATGCCTTCCTCTAGGCCCAAATAATGGTGAAGTGTTATGTAGTCGACATTCACATAACACCACTAGAGGCTAGACAACATACATCTTATCAAAATATCAAACGAATACCAAATTCACATGACTACTAATAGCAAGACTTCTCCCTTGTCCTCATGAACAAACGTAATTACTCACAAAGCATATTCATGTTCATAATCAGAGGGGTAATAATATGCATAAAGGATCTGAACATATGATCTTTCACCAAATAAACCAACTAGCATCAACTACAAGGAGTAATCAACACTACTAGCAACCTACTAGCACCAATCCCAGACTTTGAGACAAGAATTGGATACAAGAGATGAACTAGGGTTTGGAGATGAGATGGTGCTGGTGAAGATGTTGATGGAGATTGCCCTCTCCCGATGAGAGGAGCGTTGGTGATGACGATGGTGATGATTTCCCCCTCCCGGAGGGAAGTTTCCCCGGCAGAACAGCTCTGCCAGAGCTCTAGATTGGTTCCGCCTCGGTTCCGACTCATGGCAGCGGAGTCTCGTCCTGAAAGGTTGCTTCCTATTTTTTTCTCATCGAAAGACTTCATATAGGAGAAGATGGACGTCGGAGACCTACCAGGGGGCCCACGAGGTAGGGGGCGCGCCCTAGGGGAGGGGGGGCGGGCGCCCCCACCCTCGTGAGCAGGGTGTGGTCCCCCTGGCCTTCATCTTTGGCGAGGATTTTTCTTTATTTATTTTAAGACGTTCCGTGGAGTTTCAGGACTTTTGGAGTTGCGTAGAACAGGTCTCTAATATTTGCTCCTTTTCCAGCCCAGAATTCCAGCTGCCGGCATTCTCCCTCTTTATGTAAACCTTGTAAAATAAGAGAGAATAACCATAAGTATTGTGACATAGAGTGAAATAACAGTCAATAATGCAATAAATATCGATATAAAAGCATGATGCAAAATGGACGTATCAATGGCCCGGACGATGCTCGATGAATACAAGACTCCAAGAAAGTTCTGGCCTGAAGCCATTGATACTGCATGCCATATCATCAACCGTGTTTATCTTCACAAGCTTCTGAACAAAACATCCTATGAGCTCCTCACTGGTAAGAAGCCAAATGTCAGTTACTTCAGAGTATTTGGTGCCAGGTGCTGGATCAAGGATCCACATCACACCTCAAAATTTGCACCGAAAGCACATGAAGGTTTTATGCTTGGATACGGAAAGGACTCGCACTCCTACAGAGTCTTCAACCTCTTTCACTATAAAGTGGTTGAGACTGTGGATGTGCAGTTTGATGAGACTAACGACTCGCAAAGAGAGCACCTACCAAATGTGCTAGATGAAGTTCCATCTAGTGAATCCATCAAGCTTATGGGAACTGGAGAAATCATACCGTCTGAAGCTCAGCCTGAAGAGGAACTCATCATCTCTGCACCTGATCAACCTGAAGACAATGCTCAGCCTGAAGACAATCCTTCCAACGATGACTGTCGGTGTCAAAACCGGCGGATCTCGGGTAGGGGGTCCCAAACTGTGCGTCTAGGCGGATGGTAACAGGAGACAAGGGACACAATGTTTTTACCCAGGTTCGGGCCCTCTCGATGGAGGTAAAACCCTACTCCTGCTTGATTAATATTGATGATATGGGTAGTACAAGAGTAGATCTACCACAAGATCAAAGAGGCTAAACCCTAGAAGCTAGCCTATGGTATGATTGTTGTTCGTCCTATGGACTAAAACCCTCCGATTTATATAGACACCGGAGAGGGCTAGGGTTACACAGAGTCGGTTACAATGGGAGGAGATCTACGTATCCGTATTGCAAAGCTTGCCTTCCACGCCAAGGAAAGTCCCATCCGGACACGGGACGAAGTCTTCAATCTTGTATCTTCATAGTCCGGCAGTCCGGCCAAAGGTTATAGTCCGGCTATCCAGACACCCCCTAATCCAGGACTCCCTCAGTAGCCCCTGAACCAGGCTTCAATGACGACGAGTCTGGCACGCAGATTGTCTTCGGCATTGCAAGGCGGGTTCCTCCTCTGCATATAGAAGATTTTGAACACGAGGATAGTGTCCAACTCTGCAAAATAAGTTCCACATACTGCCATAGAGAGAATAGTATTTACACAAATCTAATCTGCTGACGTAATCCGTAGCGTGACATCACACCACGACCAAGACTTTATTCGAATCGTTTTTACTGTCCCACCTCAGCGCGTTTAGCGAGGCGGTTTCCTTGGCACGTCTTGTCGAAGCAGAGATTGTGTCCCCTTATTCCGGAATTCTCATCAATACGGGCGTGGGTAACCCAACCGCGCCATAGATTACGACGCTTGGGAGATAAGCGAGTTTTACCAGGCTGGTGGGGACACGCAGTTTCGTCTGCCCATATAAGGGGATAAGGATCCACCTTTTCATCCACGCCTTCTTCCTCCTTTGCTCATCCATTTTCGCGCACTCGAGCTCCAGCGCCCAAGTCCGCATTCCCCACCTCAACCTTCTCCAGCCATGTCCAGAGCGGGAGGCAAGTGGATGGTCTCCTCCGTCACGGAGGGACACATCAAGAAGCTGAGGGCCGGATACTTGTCTGACGACATCGCGCACCGGCTCCCAGACGAGGGGCAGCTCATCCCCACCCCCAGGCCCCATGAGAGGGTGGTATTCCTCACCCATTTCCTCCATGGACTAGGCTTCCCTCTCCACCCATTTGTCCGAGGGCTCATGTTCTACTACGGCCTGGACTTCCACGATCTGGCCCCAAACTTCATCCTCAACATCTCGGTGTTCATCGTCGTGTGTGAGGCCTTCCTCTGCATCCAGCCCCACTTCGGCTTATGGCCGAAGACCTTTAATGTCAAGCCGAAGGTAGTGGGCGGCCACCAGGCGGAGTGCGGAGGCGCCATGGTGGGCAAGATGCCCAACGTCCTATGGCTCGAGGGCTCCTTCGTGGAGACCATAAAGAGGTGGCAATCGGGGTGGTTCTACATCATTGAGCCGCGCGACCCTGCATGGGTCACAGCCCCCGAGTTCCGATCCGGAATCCCTACGCGGATCACCTCCTGGAAAGAGAAGGGCCTGCCGTGGGGTAAAAAAGGAGAGCTGACCGGACTCCAAACATGCGTCCAAAACCTGGCGAGCAAGAAGCTCAAACTTGTCAACGTAGTCCAGGTCATGCTCGTCCGCCGGATCCTCCCGTGCCAACAATGGGCTTTCAGCTTGTGGGAGTTCAATCCGGCCCAGCACCGAACTCTGAGCAGGCTTTTCGACACAACGTACGAAGATGCCTGGAAGGTGCTATTCAAGGGCACCGAGGCTCCCGCATCCGCTACCGAGGATCGCAGATTCAGTGTGCAGCGTTAAGCCAACGCGGTAAGCTGTTTTTACCTCTTACAGGATATTTGTCTTTCATAGTTTGACTCTATGCGGGATCTAAGCCCCCATGCCTTTGACAGGACTGTCAGAGGACGGCCGAACAGACCAACTGTCCGACTTCTTTGCCCAAAGACCCAGCGGACGCCCGCTTAGCGGAACTGCTGGTTCCGGCACCTTACGTGGTGCCGGAGAAGAAGGCCAAGAAGAAGGCCTCGTGAACCCGGAAGAGTTCCTGGCGCCCGGTGGAGTCGGACTCATCGTCCGATGACTCCGAGGCGCACTCCTCCCATGAAGACGAGGAGGAGGAAAGAGAGGTTTCTTCCCCAGCGGGGGGAGAAAGGAAAAGGAAGGCCGCCCTAACCGGGGAGGCCGGAGGGTCCAAGAAAGGGAGGACCCTCCCTACGGACTACTCCACCAACGCCGCCGACGACGAAGAGGAGTGTCCGCTCAGGGACAAGCCCCTGGCAAAATCGTAAGTATTTGGATACCTGAGTGACTCATGGCGTTCCTTTATTGCACAGCTTCTCTTGACGCTGAATATAATTATGCAGTCCGCCCAAAGCCCGGCTCGACGTGTCGTCGAGCGGCTCCCTGGATTCGTCGGATGTGAATAGTTTTTCACTTCCGACCGCTACCTCCCCCCGCCCTACGGACGACGCCGAGGTGTTGTCCCAAAAGGTTCCAAGCCAGGAGGAGGTGGTCCTGGAGGCGCCGCAAGGCGACCTCCCGGACTCTAGACACAAAGGGAAAAAAACCCCAAGGGCTCCAAGTCCGGCCCTAGGCCGGACACCGCACCGGAACCTTCAATGGTTCCGGAGTCCGGCAGGCGGCCCCCTAGTAAGAAGGGCAAGCCTACGACACCGGTGACCTCCGTCCAACCGGAGGCACCGGATAATTTGCTAGAGGTGCTTAATGGCGCCTCCATCGATGAGGAGCACCACACTATTATGAGTGCGGTGATCCAGAAGGTTCAGTCCGCCAAAAGCGGGCTGACTGAAGCCTGTGCCAGCCTGCTAACAGGCTTTGAGGTATGTGAAAAATATGTGAAAATATTACCGCATAGACAGTAGCCCCTGATGCTCTGTTTGGCGTTCGGAAAGAAAAGCCGAATAGAGGATCTAACAACATTCGGAGGAGTCTAACATAATTAAGTCAATATGTGTATGCAGGCTTCGCTGCTGGCCTCTGCTGCACTGACTGCAGAGGTGGATGCGCTGAAGCAGAGCCTCGAGCGGTCCGAGCAAGAGCTCGGCCTTGCTAAAAAGGAGCTCGAGGAAAAAGAAGGTAAGTAATACCTTGTGGAGTATATTTAAAAAGATGCAGTTGCAAAAAATGACAGGATCGCTATTGGTGTCCTAGGGGCCACGACTGAGGTGGCGACCCTTAAGCAAGCGCTTTCCGAGGCCAAAAAGAAGGCGGCCACGGAGCGCACCGAGCGGGAGAAACATGAGGCGCGGGTTGGCGAGGTGCAGCAAGAGCTCCAGGCTCTCGTGAAAAAACACGAGAGTCTGGAGCTTGACTCAAAGACGCGAGAGTCCGAGCTCGCGACGGCCCTTTAAAGCGCCAAGTCTGCCAAGGCCGAAGCCCAGAAAGCCCTCCAGGAAGTTGAGGCGATGAAGAAGATAGCGGCGGGTAAGGCATGTTTTATGCAAAGCAAGCACGCGAAAGTGAATTACTTGTTACTTACCCGAGTCCGGAGCTCTCCAGGAGCATTCGCAGATTTGCCCCGTAGCGTGTCAGATGCCGCTGCTTTATACCGGGCCGAGGAGGGCAGCTCGATGGAGAAGGTGTTCTGGTCTCAGTATGCTGAGGCCGGACACCCGGTGCCCTTGAGCGACCAGCTGAAGCAACTAGTCGAGCTCCACAAGGTGGCCGAACAGGCCATGAAGGGCCTTATAGTTCAGCTGTGGCCTGGAGAGGCCCTGCCTGAGAGCTACTTCGGGCTGGTGAGGCGGCTGGTGGATGCCTGTCCGTGGCTTGAAGTCGTCAAGCGCTCCGTCTGCATCGGAGGCGCCCGTAGGGCGCTTGCCCACACTAAAGTGCACTGGGGCAAGATGGATGCAGAGAGGCTTGTGAAGGACAGGCCACCGCAGGGCAAGGAGCATCGCCACCCCGAGATGTATTATGAGGGCGTCCTGAAGGGCGCCCGCCTTGTGGCGGAAGAATGTTCCAAAGATGTAATTTTTGAGTGAACTTGTTCTTTTTATCCTGTGCGCTGAAAACTTGTTCATATGCGCTATGCAACGCTTGTTTTAATTTAAAATATTACCTTCTATGTGGCCGTTTATCAAGTCTGAGAGATGGCGAGTCGTCGGCTTCTGCCCCCATGCCACGAGTGCTGGGGTGTTCGGGATAAACCTGAGCACTCTTTTCCCCATTCTTGGGTCCTTCGAGGGAGGTGCTCAGCACAACGAACAAGGCAATCGGACTATAATGCCTTATCACTCTCACTTAGCCAGAGAATTCTATAATTTTAAATTTTGGCGAAGCCCCTAGTGTTCGGAAGACCGAGTTCGGGGTGCTATACACGCCTAGGCCGGACAAAGCCGACTCCTAGCTCGAAGCGGCATAAGTCTTTAGGGACTCGAAACCTCTCGAACAGCGACCAGCTCTCGCCCTATCATGACAGTCAGTTTTAGCTTTCTCTACTGAGGTTCTTAGCCTAGCTCAACCGGGGCACAATCGCAGTAGTTCTCCCAGTGCTACCTTAGCCGATATAGCGGAACGTAAGGTACCAAAACATGGGAGCCGGGCAAACCCAACTATTGACCAAAGACATGATTCGGAGCTGATGCATATAATGCTATAAGTTCGGAGGGCCACACTTGTGAAAGTGTTCGGACTTCTCACGCTGTATTATGGGGTGCTTGAGCCCCTGGCGTATTGACCGTACCAAATTGTACGGGTGCTAAATGTCATAACTGAACATATATATTGAAAAAGAAATGAATAAAGAATGCAATAATAAGCTGAAGCTAAGCATTGTTTATTTTAAAAGGCTGCTGTAAAAGCAGAATGATACAAATAGTGCGGTAAGCAAGAGATGGGACTATTTGACATGTCCCCCTCCAGGGGCGAGCTGCGAGACGGTATGTACGGCAGGTATTTTGCTCGTTATAGAGACCACCTGGGAATTCAACGTAGCTTTCTGCCTCCTTGGTTATTGCATCGTGTGTTCGGCGATTGTTCTGCCGGACAGGCCTTCCGAAGAGTGGAGTCCTGAAAGTAGAAAAAAAAGAAAAAAATGACAAACTTGGGAGCCCCTAGTGCAGATGAGCCGCATTTTTGGGCGTTCTGTGGTCATGCCCCTCCCCCTGTGCCCATGGTATTTTCAGAGCGTAGTTATGTACGCATAGTACTGATTTCGCAATTTCGCGATGGCTGGGGTTGGGGCCATGTTGCTACGCTTGCTCGGAACGTGCCAGGCGGTCTTGTTGTAGGTGAAGGAAATATGCCCTAGAGGCAATAATAAAGTTATTATTTATTTCCTTATATCATGATAAATGTTTATTATTCATGCTAGAATTGTATTAACCGGAAACATAATACATGTGTGAATACATAGACAAACAATATGTCACTAGTATGCCTCTACTTGACTAGCTCATTGAATCAAAGATGGTTAAGTTTCCTAGCCATAGACATGAGTTGTCATTTGACTAACGAGATCACATCATTGGAGAATGATGTGATTGACTTGACCCATTCCGTTAGCATAGCACTTGATCGTTTAGTTTGTTGCTATTGCTTTCTTCATGACTTATACATGTTCCTATGACTATGAGATTATGCAACTCCCGTTTACCGGAGGAACACTTTGTGTGCTACCAAACGTCACAACGTAACTGGGTGATTATAAAGGTGCTCTACAGGTATCTCCGAAGGTACTTGTTGGGTTGGCGTATTTCGAGATTAGGATTTGTCACTCCGATTGTCAGAGAGGTATCTCTGGGCCCACTCGGTAATGCACATCACTATAAGCCTTGCAAGCATTACAACTAATGAGTTAGTTGCGGGATGATGTGTTACGGAACGAGTAAAGAGACTTGCCGGTAACGAGATTGAACTAGGTATTGAGATACCGACGATCGAATCTCAGGCAAGTAACATGCCGATGACAAAGGGAACAACGTATGTTGTTATGCGGTTTGACCGATAAAGATCTTCATAGAATATGTAGGAGCCAATATGAGCATCCAGGTTCCGCTATTGGTTATTGACCGGAGACGTGTCTCAGTCATGTCTACATAGTTCTCGAACCCGTAGGGTCCGCACGCTTAAAGTTCGATGACGGTTATATTATGAGTTTATGTGTTTTGATGTACCGAAGGAGTTCGGAGTCCCGGATGAGATCGGGGATATGACGAGGAGTCTCGAAATGGTCGAGACGTAAAGATCAATATATTGGACGACTATATTCGGACATCGGAAAGGTTCCGAGTGATTCGGGTATTTTCGGGAGTACCGGGGAGTTACGGGAATTCGTATTGGGCCTTAATGGGCCATACGGGAAAGGAGAGAAAGGCCTCAAAGGGTGGCCGTACCCCCCCATGGGCTGGTCCGAATTGGACTAGGGAGGGGGGCCGCCCCCTTCCTTCCTTCCTTCTCCTTTTCCCTTCCCTTTCCTTCTCTCCTACTCCTACTACTTGGAAGGGATCCTAGTTCTACTAGGAAAAGGGGAATCCTATTCCCGGTGGGAGTAGGACTCCCCTAGGGCGCGCCATAGAGAGGGCCGGCCCCTCCCCTCCTCCACTCCTTTATATACGTGGCCAGGGGGCACCCCATAGACATAACAATTGATCCTTTGGATCTCTTAACCGTGTGCGGTGCCCCTCTCCACCACAATCCACCTCGGTCATATCGTAGCGGTGTTTAGGCGAAGCCCTGCGTCGGTAGAACATCATCATCGTCAACACGCCGTCGTGCTGACGGAACTCTCCCTCAAAGCTCGGCTGGATCGGAGTTCGAGGGACGTCATCAAGTTGAACGTGTGCAGAACTCGGAGGTGCCGTGCGTTCGGTACTTGATTGGTCGGATCATGAAGACGTACGACTACATCAACCGCGTTGTGCTAATGCTTCAGCTTTCGGTCTACGAGGGTACGTGGACAACACTCTCCCCTCTCGTTGCTATGCATCACCATGATCTTGCATGTGCGTAGGAAATTTTTGAAATTACTACGTTCCCCAACAGTAGGTTACTCCGGGCGCGCTTGACGGTGTCCGGACGTTTAATAGCAGGACTGGAGAATTGCCTTGAGAGGTTGCTTTGTACTTCCGCTGCGAGGGCCGCCGTGTGTTCCTCCGTTCGGAGAGAGTGTTCAGTGTTTCCATTGACCGTAATGACTCCTCGAGGGCCTGGCATCTTGAGCTTGAGATATGCGTAGTGCGGCACCGCATTGAACTTTGCAAATGCGGTTCGTTCGAGCAGTGTGTGATAGCCACTGTGGAACGGGACTATGTCGAAGATTAACTCCTCACTTCGGAAATTATCCAGGGATCCGAAGACCACTTCAAGTGTAACTGAGCCTGTACAGTTGGCCTCTACACCTGGTATGACGCCTTTAAAGGTCATTTTTGTGGGTTTAATCCTTGAGGGATCTATGCCCATTTTCCGCACTGTATCCTGATAAAGCAGGTTCAGGCTGCTGCCGCCGTCCATAAGGACTCTAGTGAGGTGAAATCCGTCAATGATTGGGTCTAGAACCAATGCGGTGAATCCGCCATGGCGGATGCTAGTGGGGTGGTCCCTTCGATCAAAAGTGGTCGGGCAGGAGGACCATGGGTTGAACTTTGGGGCGACTGGCTCCAACGCGTATACGTCCCTGAGTGCACGCTTCCGCTCCCTTTTGGGGATGTGGGTTGCGTATATCATGTTCACCGTCCGCACTTGTTGGGGGAAGCCCTTTTGTTCACTATTGTTCGGCGGCCGGGGCTCTTCGTCCTCGTCGCTGTGTAGCCCCTTGTCTCTGTTTTCGGCATTTAACTTGCCGGCCTGCTTGAACACCCAACAATCCCTGTTGGTGTGATTGGCTGGTTTTTCGGGGGTGCCGTGTATCTGGCACGAGCGATCGAGTATACGGTCCAAACTGGACGGGCCTGGAGTGTTCCTTTTGAATGGCTTTTTCAGCTAACTGGGCTTAGAGCCTCTGAATCCGGCATTAACTGCCGTATCTTCAGTGTTGTCGCTGTTAATGCGGTGCTTGTGCTTGTTGTGACGCGACCTGCCATTGCTGTCCTTGGTATCCGAATTACCAAGGCTCTTGGTCATGTTATTGCTACGAGCTAGCCAGCTGTCTTCTCCCGCGCAAAAGCGGGTCATGAGTGTCGTGAGGGCTGCCATAGATATCGGCTTTTCCTGTCCAAGGTGCCGAGCAAGCCACTCGTCACGGATGTTATGCTTGAAGGCTGCTAGGGCCTCTGCGTCCGAACAGTCAATGATTTGATTTTTCTTGGTTAGGAACCGTATCCAGAATTGTCTGGCAGATTCTTCTGGCTGCTGAATTATGTGGCTCAGGTCATCGACGTCTGGTGGTCGCACATAGGTGCCCTGGAAATTGTCGAGGAATGCGGCTTCCAGGTCCTCCCAACAACCAATTGATTCTGCTGGCAGGCTGTTAAGCCAATGCCGAGCTGGTCCTTTAAGCTTGAGTGGGAGGTATTTGATGGCATGTAGATCATCGCCACGGGCCATGTGGATATGAAGGAGATAGTCCTCGATCCATACCACAGGATCTGTTGTGCCATCGTATGATTCAATGTTTACGGGTTTGAAACCCTCTGGGATTTGATGATCCATTACTTCATCTGTGAAGCATAGTGGGTGTGCGGCGCCTCTGTACTGGGCTATATCACGACGTAGCTCAAATGAGTTTTGTCTGCTGTGTTCGGCCTGGCCGGATTTAATGTATCCGGCATGACGGTTATCGTCTTGTGTCGTGGGGCGCCCGCATGATCCGTAGATCGATCTTGTTTGCCTTGCCCTGCCCTCCAAGATATCTCACAGGTCTAGCGCATTTCCCCGTGCCTTGGTATTTTTTGAGCGGCGTCGGGGTGCGGCTTGAGTGGAGGGCCGAGAGGCCTCTCTGTCGCGGCCGCGAGGTGGCCGGTCAGCCGCATCATGCGCTGGTGATGCAGGTTTAAGTGCTTCCTCCTCTAAACGGGGTAGCAATCTGCGCTTTGGGTAGCTCTTGGAGGGGCGTTCGAGTTCGTATTCCTCGGCCGCAAGGACTTCTGTCCATCTGTCGGCTAGCAAGTCTTGGTCAGCTCTAAGTTGTTGCTATTTTTTCTTAAGGCTACTCGCCGTAGCCATAAGCCTGCGCTTAAAGTGCTCTTGTTCGACGGGATCCTCAGGCACAACAAATTCGTCGTCGCCGAGGCTTGCCTCGTCTTCGGAGGGAGGCATGTAGTTATCATCCTCTTCCTCTCTGTCTGCCGCTCTCTCAGGGGGGCTGGCTTCTCCATCCTCCTGCGCTGAATTTTGCTGGAGGGAGTTGTCTTCGGCACTGTCCGGGGTGTTATTATCTCCCGTGCCGGTATCACCGTTTTTGCTTTGGCGGGACTTAGAGCGGCGCCGCTGACGCCGGCGCTTGGGTTGCTTCTTGGAGGGGTCATCCCCCGTTGTTCCGTCGCCATTGCCTTCTTTGGGTGTATCCACCATATATATGTCATATGACGAGGTGGCTTTCCAGTGCCCTATAGGCGCTGGTTCATGTTCGTCTCCTACATCGTCGTCCATACCGTCGATGTCTGCGGAGTCGAAGTCGAGCATGTCGGTTAAATCATCGACAGTGGCTACGAAGTGGGTGGTGGGTGGACGTCGAATTTCTTCGTCGTCCGCATCCCAATCCTGTTGGCCATAGTCCGGCCAGGGCTCTCCTGACAAAGAGAGAGACCTTAGTGAATTCAAAATGTCGCCGAAGGGCGAGTGCTGAAAGATATCCGCGGCGGTGAATTCAATGATCGGCGCACAATCGGATTCGATTGGCAGGGGCGCGGAAGGTTCGGAGTCCAGAAAAGAGTCCGGCACCTTGGAGTCACGGGCTTCGCAGAGGATGAGGCTGGTGTTCGGCTCGATCACCGTTGAGACTGCAGCCCCCGAGGCGGTGTCTAGCCACCCGTCCTCGATCGGCGCAGTTGGCTCCAAGCTAAGGGTCGGAGCTGATGCGGGCGCGGCCTCCAGGGCACTGTTTGGTGGCAGAGCTAGGTCATACCCATTGTGACAGTGTGGCACACTCGGCTGTGGCTCGAATCCGTCGAAGATCAAGTCTCCGCGGATGTCAGCCATGTAGTTCAAACTTCCAAATCTGACCTGATGGCCAGGGGCGTAGCTTTCAATCTGCTCCAGATGGCCAAGCGAATAAGCCCGCAGTGCAAAGCCACCGAACACGAAGATCTGTCCGGGGAGAAAGGTCTCACCCCGGACCGCATCGTTGTTGATGATCGGAGGAGCCATCGGGCCTAAAAGTGACGACACAGAGGAACTCTCAATGAAAGCACCAATGTCGCTGTCAAAACCGGCAGATCTCGGGTAGGGGGTCCCGAACTGTGCGTCTAGGCGGATGGTAACAGGAGACAAGGGACACAATGTTTTTACCCAGGTTTGGGCCCTCTCGATGGAGGTAAAACCCTACTCCTGCTTGATTAGTATTGATGATATGGGTAGTACAAGAGTAGATCTACCACGAGATCAAAGAGGCTAAACCCTAGAAGCTAGCCTATGGTATGATTGTTGTTCGTCCTATGGACTAAAACCCTACGGTTTATATAGACACCGGAGAGGGCTAGGGTTACACAGAGTCGGTTACAATGGGAGGAGATCTACATATCCGTATTGTGAAGCTTGCCTTCCACGCCAGGGAAAGTCCCATCCGGACACGGGATGAAGTCTTCAATCTTGTATCTTCATAGTCCGAGAGTCCGACCAAAGGTTATAGTCCGGCTATCCGGACACCCCCTAATCCAGGACTCCCTCAATGACAATGATCAGCAAGAGCAAAATCTTCGTCCTGCTCATCCAGATGTTGCAAATGAAGTACAGATTGAGAAAATAATTGATAGCATCAATGCACCTGGTCCACTCACTCGTTCAAGGGCAACCCAACTGGCAAATTTCTGTGGGCACTTCGCATTCATCTCAATATCTGAACCCAAGAAAGTTGATGAAGCCTTCATGGAACCTGAATGGATTCAAGCTATGCAAGAAGAGCTTCAACAATTTGAGTTGAATAATGTATGGGAACCGGTCAAGCATCCTGATCCTCGTAAGCACAATATCATAGGCACTAAATGGATATATCGCAACAAGCAAGATGAGCATGGTCAAGTTATCAAAAACAAAGCTCGTCTCGTTGCTCAAGGATACACTCAAGTTGAAGGAATTGACTTCGATGAAACATTTGCTCCTGTGGCTAGGCTTGAAGCTATACGCATACTGCTGGCCTATGCAAATCATCATAACATTCTTCTGTATCAAATGGATGTGAAGAGCGCTTTTCTCAATGGCAAGATTGAAGAAGAAGTGTATGTTGCACAACTGCCTGGCTTTGAAGATCCAAAACATCCTGACATGGTTTACAAGCTCAACAAGGCACTTATGGCCTTAAACAAGCCCCTCGTGCTTGGTATGACACACTGAAAGACTTCCTGAAGAGCAAAGGCTTCAAACCTGGTTCCCTGGATCCCACACTCTTCACGAAGACATATGATGGTGAACTGTTTGTGTGCCAAATATATGTGGATGACATTATCTTCGGCTGCACTAATCAGAAATACAGTGATGAGTTTGGATACATGATGCAAGAGCAATATCAGATGTCCATGATGGGAGAGTTGAAGTTCTTCCTTGGTCTTCAAATACGACAGCAACGCAACAACATCTTCATATCTCAAGAGAAATACCTCAAAGATTGCCTGAAGAAGTTTGGAATGCAAGACTGCAAAGGTTACATGACGCCAATGCCATCTAAACACCATCTGGGTCCCGACGACAATGGTAAAGAGTTCGATCAAAAGGTATACCGCTTCATGATTGGTTCTTTGCTTTATTTATGTGCATCTAGGCCAGATATCATGCTTAGTGTTTGCATGTGTGCCCGATTCCAGGCGGCACCAAAGGAATCGCGTCACTTAGCTGTGAAGCGAATTCTTTGATATTTGGCTCACACCCAAACACTAGGATTATGGTATCAAAAGGGCTCAGAGTTTGATATAGTTGGATTCTCAGATGCTGATTATGCTGGTGACAAGGTGGATCACAAGTCTACATCAGGCACATGTCACTTTCTGGGACGATCACTTGTATGTTGGTCTTCAAAGAAGCAGAACTGTGTATCTCTCTCCATTGTCGAATCTGAATACATTGCTGCTGGATCTTGCTGCGCTAAGCTTCTATGGATGAAGCAAACACTCAAAGACTATGGCATTCATCTGAAGCACGTTCCACTCTACTGCGACAACGAAAGCGCCATCAAGATTGCTAACAACCCAGTTCAGCACTCGAAGACAAAGCACATTGAAATTCGTCATCACTTTCTCAGAGATCATGTCATGAAGGAAGATATTGATATCATACACGTCAACATTGAAGAGCAACTGGCAAATATATTCACAAAGCCCTTGGATGAGAAAGGTTTTGCAAGTTACGGTGTGAGCTAAATATCTTGGAATCCTCAAATGTCCTGTGATCAGGCACACATCCTAACACTTATGCATGTTGATGACTTAGATGTGCAACACACGAAGTAAAGTATGTCTTCAATCAATGAAGACTTACATTCTGAGAGTGAATACATTAACGTGGAATTTGACTTCGAAGCGCCACGATAATTGTGCGCTGTGTCTGGGTCTAATATTTCCTATACGGTGGGTAACGCCACCACCAAACTCCTGTTTGGAACACTTTCTATTGGTGTTACATTGCAAAGTCTTCGCATTTCGTTTGTCTTAAATGTTAACATGGCTTCATGTTTATCTTCAATGTACTGATTTGGTTTCTGTCCTCTACAGCATTCACTTATAGCGTATGTCTTCTTGTTGAATCTTTTGAACTAAGTGAATGTGATTGGACCCTAACTCTTCTATGCTTCTATCTTAAGTTTATCTATCCAAATCATATGCATTCTATTGAAACTGTCAAAACGTCTTCTCCGCATCCTTGTCAGCAGAAGACACAGAGACAAACATTAATCTGCTTTCAATGCTCAATCCTTTTACCTGAAACCCGAAGAAGTGGGAACGACCACCCGACAATCCAGGCGTGCGTGGGAACGTGGAACAACCTGTCATGTGTTGCACGATTGCCACGTGTCCTTCAGATGTGAATCGCCAGGGGCACCTGTGTAATAACACTGTGCCGTCCCTGTCCCTATAAATACACGCCTCACCTCAGTCATTATCTCTTATTCCACTCTTGCACAAACCCTAGCGCCACCGCTAGCCCTCGACGATGCCGGCAACGAAGCGCTTAGCTGCCGCGACCTCACCGATGCCGTCCTCACGCCGGCCGTGGACATCGCCGTCGCCGTAGGTGTCCTCCGTCGCCAAGTTAGGGCACAGAAGATCGAACTGCTCGGCCTCCTCTCCCACTCCGTCTAGCAGTTCCTTGTGTGGTAAATAAAACCTCCTTTTTACAGTCTTTTTGATCTGGTAGATTCATCCTTTTCAACCACAAGTGGTTTCTGTTCACACAAGTTGGATCTATCTCATACTGCATCTCATAACATGCCTAGTATGTTCACTTATGCTTCACAAAGTAGTTATATTCCTCACTTGTACTTATTCGTGGATTCATACAAATCTGGAACCAACTCTCTACCTATGAGTGAATGTCTTCGCACTATGAGGTCAATGTCTTCTAAACTGATTTATCTTCAAAATCTTCTGAGAATGCATATGACCTCTTCCCCTTCCCTTGCACCTTTAATGCTGTCACAGGTACATGTCCGTGGGAGAATCCCTTGGTTCTCATAGTCTGCATTCATTTGCAGAGTTCTTACAACATCATAT
This sequence comes from Triticum urartu, assembly GCF_003073215.2. NCBI lineage: Eukaryota > Viridiplantae > Streptophyta > Magnoliopsida > Poales > Poaceae > Triticum > Triticum urartu. The sequence goes on from NC_053022.1 coordinate 399,846,986, forward strand.
AAATTCTCCTGAAGCCAGTTCTTGTCTGACCAGTAGACGGAAGACTTTGACAGTGTTGAAGCCTTTCAGTCTGAACTTCATGGCAAAAGAGAAATCTGCAAGGAAGGGTGGCAGACAACGCCGTGGGGGTACATCAACGGACCTGCCCGAAGATCTTTATGAACTGTACAAAACTGACCCCGAAGAAAGCTATGGTCAGCGCAAGACACGAATCCGATGGATTCGAAGATACTGGGCCGAGCAATGGTTCAAGTACAGGTTCGTGACCCAGGAATATGCTGAGAAGAATGCCATCAAGCGACCCTGGGGAGACATCATGTACAAAAACCTTCAACCCAGGTCCAGAGCTGAAGCCATTGAACAAGGCTTCTATCCTTGCATGGTCCGTGGACCACAACCTGCAGATGCAGACCCATCTTCATTGCTATGGTGTCGTGACGACAATCTGTTCAAGCACAACTACCAGTTGGCCAAGAACTCGGCCAAAGAAAACAAGAAGTCGCGGGGATTAGACTTCAATCCAGGTCCCTCTGCTCCTCGTGCCGATGGCACACACGAAGCTGAACCCAATCTTGTTGGGCCCTTCTACAACCTAGAAGGTCTCATCACTCATATTATGGTTCAAGGGACAGCCGTGGATGAACTTGAAGACGACGCTGATTCTGATGAAGCGCTTGCACCACCGAAGCTAAAGAAACCTAAAGCTTCGAAGCCTTCCCCTGCACCAAAGGTTTCACGGGCGAAGCCTCTGGCCACTGCACCTCTTGAAGCCAGTGTGCAGTCTGAAGATCTCTCACGCATCTCCAAGCCCGCCAAAGTGAAGAAGCCCATGCAACCCACTAGTCAAGCACTGACCCCTGCTGCTGTTCTACGCAACGAGAATGACGCCATTGATCTGTCCAGCGATGACGATCTTGGCGATGACGCTCTTGAGCAGTTGATCAAGAGCAAGCAAGAGGCGGAGATCTTCAATGACCTTCCTCTCTTTGATGTGGAAATCTTAAACAAGTTCATTGATGAGTGGTTTGACAGCCCAAATGTCAGCTTTGATGATCTTCAGCTTCCCATTGGCCTCAGCGTCGCCTTCCACGGAGCCATTGCTGCTGAGCTGGCTCTAGCTCATAAAATTGTTGAGCTGAAGCATAAGATATATTATGAAAAGGCTTAGTTCAAGAAGCATATGGCCAAGCTCAATGTTGAAGACATTCAGAACTTCCAGGTCATGATGCATGAGCTCAAGGAAGCATTCCGCACGAAACACGAAGAAGCCAAAGGTTCTCGTGAGCGCATGAAGGATCTTGCTACTAAATGTGTTCAGGGATACAATGAAGCTGAAAAGCTCAAGGCTTTGGGGCGACCAGGCATCGGCTCCCGAATGGCGGCCAAGAAGAAGAAGAAGCCAGCTGTGGCAGAACCCGAAGCATCAAGGCAGGAAGAACCTCGCATTGTCTTCCCAGCCAGTATGATAGGCTCGAAGCCTAAGGTCCCCACAGTGGCTTTCGAACTCAAGAAAACAAGGGCAGCTGAAGCCAAAGCCAGAAAATGCAAGACCAAAGCCACCACTGATGATGCTCCCCCAACCAAGAAACAGAAAACCAAGAAGAGAGATCGGGCTGCTCCCACAGAGCCCCTTGATGTTGAGCCAATCTCAGTGGCTCGTCCTGTGTCTGAACATCGAGAGCGCCAAGTGATAGTTCATGAGCCTGCTTCCACAGAGGCTCCTAAAGCTGAAGACAATCCAGCTGTTGACCCCACCGCAGCTGAAGACATTGGTCCTCACGACAATGTTGAAGATGATGAAGTCCTTCCTCGGATCGAGCACAATTTGGTATCATCGCCTGTGCTCACGCACAACGAACTCATCAACATTGGTCGTCCTCTGACGCCAACTGCTCAGGATGCATCGTGGGCTGATCACCCACAACAACAAGACACCCCAAGTTCTCCCCAACCACAAGTCACCTCACCAGTGCAAGATGACAATGACTTTGAGGCCCAGCCAACTCCATCTCCACAAGCGTTGCCAGCATTACGCAGGCTTCGCAAAGGACCAAGGCCCCAAGTCACTTCCACTGTGCACATTTCTGAGTCTGAAGCCAAAACGGCTGAAGATATTCCGGTTGCATCAGCCGATGAAGAAGAACCAAGAGTTGAAGTAGAAAGAGTTGCTACACCCCTGTCCCACCAAGATGTTGTTCTCGAGGAGAACGTGTCCGACCCTCCAGCTCCTGAAGTGGAGGTTAACAATCCTGAGGCGGCCACCAACATCAACACTGAAGCCAATGACGTTGTCATGGCTGAAGCTAATATGGCGCCTGAAGCTAATGTGGCGCCTGAAGATACTGCGGTGCCAAAAGTGCATGCACCTGAAGCCACTGCAGTGCCCGAAGCCAATACTGAAGCACCTGAAGCCAATGTGTCCCCTAAAGCCCATGTCACCGACAATGCCAATGCTCCTGTACCCCTTCCAAGACCTCATACAATTGAGCTGGCATTTGATCGTGGTCAGCCCGTTATGGTCCGATGGCCCATTCTGGTTCCTCCACCTGCTGTGGGTCCACAATTTGACTATCATGTCGAGCACAGACCTCAAGTCCAGAAGCCCAAGCCAAGACTTCCAAGATTCCCAGGCACTGCAACTTCACCTAGGGTCTTCAATGTGAATGGCTTCGTGGCACATAACACCTTCTTCAACAGCGCCAAGAACCCTTACACCAAACCTCACATTTCATCGGATCGGTTCTGGAGCTATCAGCAGCGCAAGTACTATCCCTGCGTCTTATACAATCAAGGGCGCATATTTCCCCATATGCATCTTGACACTGAAGCTATAGCTGGCCTGCCCTGTCTTGAAGAAGCGTTGGATTGCTTCAGAGACGCTGGGCTCCTGCAATTTGTCACAGACAAGGAACACTGGAATGAAGAGCTTCTACTATAGTTCTATGCAACTCTTCACATTCGAGGCTACAACAGGGATCCAAAGACTTGGGTCCTTGAGTGGATGACAGGCAATGTCCATCATGAAGCCAAAGCTCTTGATATCATTGAGCTCATAGGCCTGCCCACTCCTGGTGAATACTACGAACCAGGTTGTCAACAACACCAGAATGCTTTGGAGAGCATTTTTCAGAAGCCAGAACCCAACATGAGTCAAATGTTGAGCATGATGAAGCCTTTGCCTCACGATGCTGACTACCCATCTGAATTCTTTGTTGAAGACCTAGAGTATCTGCCTCGCACCATTTATCGTATCATCAGAAAAACTCTATGGCCTGTCAAAGGACATTCATCTGCAGCGAAGCTTGAAGGAGCAATGAAGACTTTGGTTTTCTACATCTTCAATGGCATCAGCTTCAATGCTCAAGACTTTTTCATCAGACAATTGGCTGCATCTGGCTCCGACATTTTTGGGTTGAAGTTCTATGCTCCATGGGTCATGCGTCTTATCAAGCTTCACTCCGCCTTCAACTATCAGCCGTCTGCGCGCAATCATCTTGTATTCTTGCCAGAGGTTGATCTGTCTGTTGAAGCTATTTACCCAGAGCCTGCTAAGGATCCCATTTATCTTCACAATGCTGATCGTCAAAGCTTCATCCTGCCCATTGAAGGAGTTCAGGCAGTCTCTCGTGTTTATCCCTTGGCTGGCTACACACGTGCCCCTCGCACTCAAACTGACGCCACTGAAAGCACCATTGCCCAAAGGCCTCGGAGGCGATCTCGTGTTCTCAATGACCGAGAGCTTCTCGTCGCGCTACACCAGAAACATGACAAGGATCACAACTGGCTTAAGCGTCAGATGCAAAGCCTCTTGGTGGATGTCAATCGCATTCACAATCTTGCCACCAAGAATGCCTTTGTTACTCATGAAACCTGTTGGAGGTCTTGGAAGAGTTTGACTTTGCTTAGTGCTGAAGCTGATCTGTAGGACGATGGCTTCATCGAAAGATTCAAGTTTGACTCAACTCCTCCAAGGAATGCTCACTTGCGTCGGACTCCCTCACTTGAAGACTCTGACTATTCGTCCTCAGCTGTGACAGTGAATGCCAGAGTCATCGATGACCAAGATGATGCAACTTCACCTCCTCCAATTTCAGCGCGTGTTGACACTGCACCAAGTTCTTCTGCACCATCAGACCTCAACGACGACCCTGCTGCCTCGCCTGCACCTCATGGGAACGAGTAGGCGCTCTATGTCTTCAAACCTTTTTGGTCCTCACTGAAAAAAGGGGGAGAAGCATATGAGTTGATAGTCTTCAAGCGGGTCCATATGGGTGGTTGCTTTACCTTTTGCCAAGTGCTTACAACTCTCGCTTTTCGATACATTTGGTTCTTTGAGTTGTAACACTTAAACTCGATGGTCGTCTGCTACTTATTTGCTATTCTGTGATGCGATGATAAATTCCGCATGTGCGATGATAACTTCCGCACTTAGGTCATTTTGTAGACGTCCATTTTTCATTATGCATGTCATTATATTCATTATATCAAATCATGCATGATGAATTGTCATCATAAGTTGAAGAGGATCTCCACAAGTACAACCTGCCATGTGCATTTGCATTCCAAAAGCAAATTACTTATATGCACATCTTCAGGGGGAGCCTTTGCCACTTATGAAGACAATACACTATCCGTTACAATTTCACATATTTTATTCTCCATTGAAAACTTCAACCAGTTTGTCATCAATCACCAAAAAGGTTGAGATTGTAAGTGCATCTAGTGCCACCCCTAGTTGGTTTTGGAGTATTGACGACAAACCTGGTTGAGGGACTAATGTGTTTGTGAGAATTGCAGGATAACACAGGTAGAAGTCCCTCATTGATTCGGTTTTCCTACCAGAGATGACCCCTAAAAATGTATGAAGACATTGAAGTCAAAGGTGGTATGTGAAGACATTCACATTGAAGACTATGACAAGAGAAGACATCGCGTGAAGACTATGGAGCGCGAAGACTTAGTTGTTTCATCATTCTTTTTCTTCTTTGATGAGGCATAGGAACCACCGTACTGTTAAGTGGGGTCCAAGTGAACTAGTCGTAATGACTGAAGTGATGCTTAACCAAAATCCTATGTCTTCGAGCGAAGACCATGAGAGCAAATCTTATCCAGAGCTGGATAAGTCAGCTTTGCTTGTAGCCCAAGTAAAGTTGCCGTGTGTGTTTGAAATCTGACCGTTGGAACATGTGTCAGTTCCTTAGTGACCCAGGGTCATTTCGGACAAATTAGGTCGGGTTGCCTAGTGGCTGTAAATAGCCCACCCCTACAACCATAAACGGTTGGCTGCTCAGAGTTAGTGTATGACTTTTGTCGTTTGAGAGCAACCCACCTCGAAGCCTTTAAGAGAGAATTCCTTGCGAGGACAAAGACCTAAACACCCAGAGCCAAAGAGTGTTAGGCATCACTTAAGTCTTCCTGTCTGTGTGATCTGAAGACTTATTACACTTGAGGACTGTGAATCCTCCAGCCGGTTAGGCGTCGCATTCTGAGCATCCAAGAGTCATTGTGGATCGCCAGTGAACGAAGTCTGTGAAGGTTTGGAAGTCTACCTTGAAGACTTACCAGAGTGATTGGGCGAGGACTGGGTGTCCTTAGCTCAAGGGGAATAAGGTGAAGACGCGGTCTTCTGAGTTGAATCTCAGACTCCCTAACCAAACGTATAGTTGTCACAGCAACTGGAACTGGTCCAACAAATCATTGTCTTCAACGAGTCACCGGTTCTATCCTTCCCATCTCTTTATTTGCATATTGATCCTTGTGAAGTCATTGCCTGTTTGCATTATCTATTTGTCTTCACTGTGTGACTGCTTGTTCTGATTGGCTTCACACTATCTTCCATCCTGATCTATACTGCCTAGCTGCTATTAGTCTTCATGCTTTCATTTCATTGAATACTTGACTATGGCTTGCTTAGTGTAGTCTACTTTCCGCTGCATGGTAATAGGTTTAATTCTATCGTTTGTCTTCGAAACTTCCATGTTTTGAAGACTTTCATAAAAATCGCCTACTCACCCCCCTCTAGTCGATCACTAGCACTTTCAGCGTTCGCAAGGCAGGGCGCGGGGGCTGGAGCCGTGCTCATCTCGCCCACTCAGGACAAGCATTACTACGCTGTGCAACTCTGCTTCCAGCGGGGCGAGAAGGTCTCCAACAACATCGCAGAGTACGAGGGTCTCATCGCCGGCCTCAAAGCGGCAGTGGCCCTGGGGGTGAAACGCCTTACCGTCAAGGGAGACTCGCAGCTCCTCGTCAGCTTCTCCAACAAGGTGTACGAGCCGAAGGATGAGCACATGGAGGCATACCTCGTGGAGGTGCGCAAAATGGAGAAGCAGTTCCTGGGCCTGGAGCTACAGCACGTGCCTCGTGGAACCAACAAAGAGGCCGACGACATCGCCAGAAGAGCATCCAAGCGGATTCCCCAAGAGCCCGGCGTCTTTGAGGAACGACTCTTCAAGCCTTCGGCAGCACCTCTGCCTGCGGAGCCGACGCCGCCTCAGGAGGAGCTCCCCCAGCCACCAGCCTCGGGAGCCCCCGCCTGTGGCCCGACTTCAAGAGCATGTTTCCTCTTAGTGCTCGAGCCTCAGGAGGGGTGCTGGATCGAGGAGTTCAAGGCATACCTGACGCAAGGCACGTTGCCGGAGAAGGAGGAAGACGCGGAACGTGTGGCCCGACAGGCTACGACGTACTGCATTCAGGACGGTGAGCTATACAGGAAGCGGCCAAATGATGTTTCTCTGTGATACATTTCCAGGGAATAGGGGAAAGAGTTGCTGGATGGCATACATGGTGGAGACTACGGGCACCACTCGTCGTCGCGCACCCTGGTCGGCAAGGCTTTGCGCAGCGGGTTCTACTGGCCCACGACACTCAACGACGTGGCCGAACTGGTGAAATCTTGTGAGGCTTGCCAGTTCCACGCCAAGCAGATCCACCGGCCTGCTCAGGGCCTACAGACTATCCCGCTCTCATGGCCATTCATAGTCTGGGGGCTGGATATCCTAGGTCCATTCCCTCGAGCGCCAAGAGGCTACCACTACCTCTACTTCGCCATTGACAAATTCACTAAGTGGGCGGAAGTGGAAGTTGTCCGCACCATCCCGGCCGGGTCAGCAGTCAAGTTCATCAAGGGCCTCGTAAGCTGATTTGGGGTCCCTAATCGCATCATCACCGACAACAACTCGTAGTTCACTAGCAATCTCTTCAAAACATATTGTGCTAACCTTGGAATGCAGATCTGCTACGCCTCCGTGGCGCACCCCAGGAGCAACGGCCAGGCCGAATGCGCCAACGCGGAGGTCCTGAGGGGTCTCAAGACAAGGACCTTCAAGAAGAAGCTTGAGGCCTGCGGCAGGGGCTGGCACGACGAGCTCCAGTCCGTGCTATGGTCCATCCACACCACCGCCACCAGGCCGATAGGCGAGACTCCGTTCTTCCTCGTCTATGGAGCAGAAGCGGTTCTCCCACACGAGGTCAAGCATCGCTCCGCGCGGGTCCTGGCATTTGATGAAACGCGATAGGAGGCCATGCGGGGGATGGATCTCATGCTGGGGGAGGAACGCCGCCGAGAAGCCTCACTCCGAGCTGCGAGGTACCAGCAGGCGCTGCGGCGGCACCACTGTCGCAGCGTCCGCTCCAGGATGCTCGAGGTGGGTGATCTTGTCCTGAGGCGAGTGCTCTCCAGGGAAGGGCTGCACAAGCTCTCGCCCATGTGGGAGGGCCCGTTTTGGGTCGCCCACGTCTCCAGGCCTGGCGCCGCGCGCCTGGAGACGCAGGACGGGATCCCCATCCAGAACGCCTGGAACATCCAGCACCTCCGGAGGTTCTACCCATGAAGCAAGGCCCAGTGCCTGTGAAGCAAGGTCTAGTGCCTGTGAAGAATCTCCGCTCGTGACACTCTCACGTAGTAATGAATGGGGCTGTACACACCCCGGAGTCTCAGGAGTGCCGCCCTCGGGCCTCGGGGGCTCCCTCCCACGCCTAGTGGCAGCACTTAGCTCCGCGCTGGTGAGAAGACAAGAAGACTAGACTAGGTGCCGGACGCGACTTTTCATTTGCTTTCCGCAGTTGGTTGCCCCCTCTTTTGAGTGAGAATTTGCTTTCTGGTGTTCCTTGCTGGCCTGGTTCTGTTGTCCTTATTGCCTCCTTCTCTGCCCTCGGTTCCTTGTTTTTGACCTGTTCTCTCCCCTCACGTGCCTCGCGAGGGGGCTGGACAGGCACCCTCGTGAGTGTTTTCTGTTCTCTCTTGTATTTCGCAAGGCACCCTCACTCGAGCTCGCAAACCAGTGCACCCCTCTCAATCCGTGCCCCCGGGTACCGCGATGCGAAGCACCGGGTCATGGTTGGCAGTGCCTATGACCAGGATCCGGAAGAATAAGGATTCTCTAACGATTTTTTGCAGTTCTCAAAAGCCTTCCGAGCACAGGAGGCATCGCAAGGCATTGGGGGATGCGCGTCTCGCGAGGTGGAACCTACTTCAGGTGCATCAAGCTAAGTTGTTCCTACGTGCATACATAAAACATGACGCTGCAACACAACACAGGAACAATAAACTTAGCATAGCCACTTAGAGATCATAATTGTTGCACGCCCCGGAGGGGCCCCATACTTGTCTCTCTCTTAAACGCAGACATGTCGCGAGGACGGGCCCGTGGCGGTCTCCCGAGCTCAGCCAGACTCCTCCTCGCGCTTCACCGGAGCGCGGCGATGAGACGACCCGCTACCACCTTCGAAGCGGGCACAGCGGCGTGGCGGATGGTCGTAGCCGCCGCTGCTGGAGCTGTCGCCGGAAGAAGAGTCGCCGTAGCTGGACGACACATGGCCGACACCGAAGGCGGGCCCGCCATCACTCCCGTCGCGGCCGTCGCCAAGGCCGAGCACCTCGTCGCCGTCGTTGTCCTCGGGGCAGCATCTAATGCGGCGACCATCTTCCCCAAATACCCTCACGAAGAGGGTCGCGTCATTGTCGTACTTGAAGTGGAGGGCACACCGCCTACCTAGTCCACACGCGCGGGCGAACGTCTGCCAACCGCGAGCCAGGACCGCGTTGCCTGCGGCGGAGACCTCGACCGTGACCCAAGAAGCCTTGCTGCAGCAATCGTCCGCCTGCAGCCAAAGACCGCCTGCACCAGTGGCTGGCAGCTTGCCGACAAAGAAGCGTGGGAGCTGAAGCCAAGTATCGTCCGGGTTCTCCGAACACATGATGAACTCCAACAACACTTCCGTCGAGTGGAAGCGCGGCCTGGGTGGCGCGCGACCATGGCACGCCTCCCTTCATCGACAGGGCTACCGCGACTTGGGCGGCCACCACCGCGCAAAGAGGCGCTACCGCGGCCGCGAGGGGCCGCGGTGGGGGTCGCAGGGTGTTTGCGGGGACGGCCGCGTCCCCTCTTGGGCGATGGAGAGCCGGGCCCCTCCTGGCGAGCCTTCCCCTTCTCCGCCGCCGAGAGCCTCTTCGTAGGTGCCATGGGAGTCGCTGCAAGGAGTGAAGCAAGGAAGGAGAAGGAGCGGGAGAAGGAAAGGAAGAGATGGGCGACAGGGGCTCCGCCCCTCTACCCATTTATAGCCAAGGGGAGGCCAACCGCCAGCCTCCATGATCTAAGGTAATAATGATCTTTTTCTGCATGCAGCAAGAACCCGTCAAGTCGGGCAGTTGCCGAGGCAGCGTGGGCAAGCGGAGACGCCTACGTCCAATCAGTAGCCACGCGCCACCCGCGGCCGCAGGCTGATGGGGACCGTGGCGCTCCGCGCTTGCCCTTTGGCTTCGCCTCCAAGCCAAGCCCCAGCGCACCTTGGGCCCGGGGGCTACTATCGGCGTTTTGGGAACGGGGGTCCCCAAACTTGCCTGCCCGCGGCCCGCAGCATGGCTCCACCGGCAGCCCTGTACGGCCCATCTTCACCAGCAAACACTCAAGACCCTCGCGAGGGGCCAAGCCTCGCGAGGCGGACGACGCAAGGCCTCCTCAGGGGCGGCCTCACCAGGCTGGCTCGCGAGGGGCGAAGAGATCAAGGCGAGGAGCACCTCACGAGGTTCCTATGATGCAAGCCATGACAACTGGAGCCAGGCGGGCTCCAGCGCGCGCAGTGTCCTCATTTACTCTTTGGTGCTAAAGGAGCAAGCGCAGACGAGGAGTCCCAAGGCATCAGGCAAAGGTTTCCATATCGGTGCAACAAGACCAAGACTTGCAGGACGGCAGGACGGAGGTCACTATGGAGCCCAAGACGGCGTCACCACCAGAGCCTTTGGCAGGCGAAGACTACTTTTGTCAGGATAGCACATACTAGTTGTCTCCCTTTGAATTTGGCCGTTGTGGGATCCCTTCCCGCTCAATATTTGGGAAGAGGACCAGGGCCTCTATAAATAGGACTAGCCACCCCCATAGGGAGGCATCCGATTCCGATCCTCAACCACTCAAGTTCACCAAGCACAAGCACACCTCTCCTCGCGAGGCTGTTCTTCCCTTGTAACTATTCAGCCTCAGCCCAAGAGGCAATCCACCACACCACACTAGAGTAGGGTATTACACCACAACGGTGGCCCGAACCAGTATAAATCTTGTGTCTCATGTTCTTTGGGTTCGTCGAGCTAGGCCGTGAGATCGTAGAGTGTGCGAGCTAGAGAGGGGGAGAGATCTTCGTGCGCACCCCAGTGTTCGAACCTCAAGGGTATTGCCGGAACCCGAAATCCGACAAGTTCTACAGCTGCCAAATGGAGGAGAATAGTTCTGTCAGTGAACATATACTCAGAATGTCTGAGTACCACAACCACTTGACTCAACTGGGAGTTAATCTTCCTGATGATAGTGTCATTGACAAAGTTCTTCAATCACTGCCACCAAGTTACAAAAGCTTCGTGATGAACTATAATATGCAAGGGATGGATAAGACAATTCCCGAGCTCTTCGCGATGCTAAAGGCTGCGGGGGTAGAAATCAAGAAGGAGCATTAAGTGTTGATGGTTAACAGGACCACTAGTTTCAAGAAGAAGGGCAAAGGGAAGAAGGGGAACTTCAAGAAAAACGGCAAACAAGTTGCTGCTCAAGTGAAGCCCAAGTCTGGACCTAAGCCTGAGATTGAGTGCTTCTACTGCAAAGGGACTGGTCACTGGAAGCAGAACTATCCCAAGTATTTGGCGAATAGGAAGGATGGCAAAGTGAAAGGTATATTTGATATACATGTTATTGACGTGTACCTTACTAATGCTCGTAGTAGCGCCTGGGTATTTGATACTGGTTCTGTTGCCCATATTTGCAACTCGAAACAGGGGCCATGGTTTAAATGAAGATTGGCTAAGGACGAGGTGATGATGCGTGTGGGAAATGGTTCCAAAGTCGATGTGATAACCGTCGGCACGCTACCTCTACATCTACCTTCGGGATTAGTTTTAGACCTAAATAATTGTTATTTGGTGCCAACGTTAAGCATGAACATTATATCTGGATCTTGTTTGATGCGAGACGGTTATTCATTTAAACCAGAGAATAATGGTTGTTCTATTTATATGAGTAATATCTTTTATGGTCATGCACCCTTGATGAGTGGTCTATTTTTATTGAATCTCGATAGTAGTGATACACATCTTCATAGTATTAAAGCCAAAAGATACAAGTTTAATAATGATAGTGTGACTTATTTGTGGCATTGCCGTTTAGGTCATATTGGTGTAAAGCGCATGAAGAAACTCCATGCTGATGGACTTTTGGAATCACTTGATTATGAATCACTTGATGCCTGAGAACCATGCCTCATGTGCAAGATGACTAAGACTCCATTCTCCAGAACAATGAAGCGAGCAACAGACTTGTTGGAAATAATACATACTGATGTATGCGGTCTGATGAGTGTTGAGGCTCGCGACGGGTATCGTTATTTTCTGACCTTCACAGATGATTTGAGCAGATATGGGTATATCTACTTGATGAAAAATAAGTCTGAAACATTTGAAAAGTTCAAAGAATTTCAGAGTGAAGTGGAAAATCATCGTAACAAGAAAATAAAGTTTCTACGATCTGATCGTGGAGGAGAATATTTGAGTTATGAGTTTGGTCTTCATTTGAAACAATGTGGAATAGTTTCACAACTCACGCCACCTGGAACACCACAGCGTAATGGTGTGTCGAACGTTGTAATCATACTTTATTAGATATGGTGCGATCTATGATGTCTCTTACTAATTTACCGCTATCGCTTTGGGGTTATGCTTTAGAGATGGCTGCATTCATGTTAAATAGGGCACCATCTAAATCCGTTGAGACGACACCATATGAACTGTGGTTTGTCAAGAAACCCAATATGTCGTTTCTTAAAGTTTGGGGCTGTGATGCTTATGTGAAAAAGCTTCAACCTGATAAGCTCGAACCCAAATCGGAGAAATGTGTCTTCGCAGGATACCCAAAGGAGACTGTTGGGTAAACCTTCTATCACATATCCGAAGGCAAGATATTCGTTGATAAGAATGGATCCTTTCTAGATAAGGAGTTTCTCTTGAAAGAAGTAAGTGGGAGGAAAGTAGAATTTGATGAGATAATTGTACCTTCTCCCGAATTGGAAAGTAGTTCATCACAGAAATCAGTTCCAGTGATTCCTACACCAATTAGTGAGGAAGCTAATGATGATGATCATGAAACTTCTGATCAAGTTACTACCGAACCTCGTAGGTCAACCAGAGTAAGATCCACACCAGAGTGGTACGATAATCCTGTTCTGGAGGTCATGTTACTTGACCATGACGAACCTACGAACTATGAGGAAGCGATGATGAGCCCGGATTCCGTGAAATGGCTTGAGGCCATGAAATCTGAGATGGGATCCATGTATGAGAACAAAGTGTGGACTTTGGTTGACTTGCCCGATGATCGGCAAGCAATAGAGAATAAATGGATCTTCAAGAAGAAGACTTACACTGATGGTAATGTTACTGTCTACTAACCTTGACTTGTTGCAAAAGGTTTTTGACAAGTTCAAGGAGTTGACTACGATGAGACCTTCTCACCTGTAGCGATGCTTAAGTTTGTCCGAATCATGTTAGCAATTGCCGCATTTTATGATTATGAAATTTTGCAAATGGATGGCAAAATTGCATTCCTTAATGGATATCTTAAATAAGAGTTGTATATGATGCAATCAGAAGGTTTTGTCGATCCAAAAGGTGCTAACAAAGTGTGCAAGCTCCAATGATCCATTTATGGACTGGTGCAAGCCTCTCGGAGTTGGAATATACGCTTTGATAGTGTGATAAAAGCATATGGTTTTATACAGACTTTTGGAGAAGCCTGTATTTACAAGAAAGTGAGTGGGAGCTCTGTAGCATTTCTGATATTATATGTGGATGACATATTATTGATTGGAAATGATACTAAATTTCTGAATAGCATAAAAGGATACTTGAATAAGAATTTTTCAATGAAAGACCTCGGTGAAGCTGCTTATCTATTGGGCATCAATATCTATAGAGATAGATCAAGACGCTTAATTGGACTTTCACAAAGCACATACCTTGATAAAGTTTTGAACATGTTCAAAATGGATCAGTCAAAGAAAGGTTTCTTGCCTGTGTTACAAGGTGTGAAGTTGAGTCAGACCCAATGCCCGACCACTGCAGAAGATAGAGAGAAAATGAAAGTCATTCCCTATGCCTTAGCCATAGGTTCGATCATGTATGCAATGCTGTGTACCAGACCTGATGTGTGCATTGCTATTAGTTTAGCACGGAGGTGCCAAAGTAATCTAGGAGTGGATCACTGGACAACGGTCAAGAACATCCTGAAATACCTGAAAAGGACTAAGGATATGTTTCTCGTTTATGGAGGTGACAAAGAGCTCGTCGTAAATGGTTACGTCGATGCAAGATTTGACACTGATCCGATGACTCTAAGTCACAAACCGGATACATATTTCTATTGAATGGTGGAGCTGTCAGTTGGTGCAGTTCCAAGTAGAGCGTCGTGGCGGGATCTATGTGTGAAGCGAAGTACATAGCTGCTTCGGAAGCAGCAAATGAAGGAGTCTGGATGAAGGAGTTCATATCCGATCTAGGTGTCATACCTAGTGCATTGGGTCCAATGAAAATCTTTTGTGACAATACTGGAGCAATTGCCTTGGCAAACGAATCCAGATTTCACAAGAGAACCAAACACATCAAGAGATGCTTCAATTCCATCCGCATTCAAGTCAATGAGGGATACATAGAGATTTGCAAGATACATACAGATCTGAATGTTGCTGACCCATTGACTAAGCCTCTCTCATGAGCAAAACATGATCAACACCAAGACTCCATGGGTGTTAGAGTCATTACTATGTAATCTAGATTACCGACTCTAGTGCAAGTGGGAGACTGAAGGAAATATGCCCTATAGGCAATAATAAAGTTGTTATTTATATTTCCTTATATCATGATAAATTTTTATTATTCATGCTAGAATTGTATTAATCAGAAACTTAGTACATGTGTGGATACATAGACAGACAAAGTGTCCCTAGTATGCCTCTACTAGACTAGCTCGTTAATTAAAGATGGTTAAGTTTCCTGGCCATAGACATGTGTTGTCATTTGATGAACAGGATCACATCATTAGAGAATGATGTGATGGACAAGACCCATCCGTTATCTTAGCATATATGATCGTTTAGTTTTATTGATATTGCTTTCTTCATGACTTATACATGTTCCTCTGACTATGAGATTATGCAACTCCCGAATACCGGAGGAACACCTTGTGTGCTATCAAATGTCACAACGTAACTGGGTGATTATAAAGATGCTCTATAGGTGTCCCCGATGGTGTTTGTTGAGTTGGCATAGATCGAGATTAGGATTTGTCACTTCGTGTTTTGGAGAGGTATCTCTGGGCCCTCTTGGTAATGCTCATCACTATAAGCCTTGCAAGCAATGTGACTAATGAGTTAGTTGCGGGATGATGCATTCTGGAACGAGTAAAGAGACTTGCCGATAACGAGATTGAACTAGGTATGATGATACCGACGATCGAATCTCGGGCAAGTAACATACCGATGACAAAGGGAACAACGTATGTTGTTATGCGGTTTGACCGATAAAGATCTTCGTAGAATAGGTAGGAGCCAATATGAGCATCCAAGTTCCACTATTGGTTATTGACCGAAGATGTGTCTCGGTCATGCATACATAGTTCTTGAACCCGTAGGGTCCGCATGCTTAACGTTCGATGACGATTTGTATCATGAGTTATGTGTTTTGATGACTGAAGATTGTTCAAATTCCCGGATGAGATCACATACATGACGAGGAGTCTCGAAATGGTCAAGACATAAAGATTGATATATTGGACGATGTTATTCGGACACTGGATGATTTCCGAGAGGTACAAGATAATCATGGGAGTGCCGGAGGGTTATCGGAACCCCCCGGGGGAACTAATGGGCCTTGACGGGCCTTAGTGGGAAGAGAGGAAGGGCCACAAGGGGCTGGCCGCCCCCCCCTTGGGTTCGAATTGGACTAGGGGAAGGGGTGGCGCCCCCTTTCCTTCCCTTCCCCCTCTTCCTTCCTTCTTCCCCCTTTCATCTAGGTGGAATCCTACTAGGACTTGGAGTCCTAGTAGGACTCCCTCCTCCTGGTGCGCCCTACAGGGCCGGCCGGCCTCCCCCTCCCCTCCTTTATATACGGGGGCAGGAGGGCACCCTAGAACACACAAGTTTCTCTTAACCGTGTGCGGTGCCCCCTCCACAGTTACACACCTCGGTCATATCGTCGTAGTGCTTAGGCGAAGCCCTGCGCTGGTAACTTCATCATCATCGTCGCCACGCCGTCGTGCTGACGGAACTCTCCCTCGTCCTCAACTAGATCAAGAGATCGAGGGACGTCATCGAGCTGAATGTGTGCTGAACGCAGAGGTGCCGTATGTTCGGTACTTGGATCGGTTGGATCATGAAGATGTTCGACTACATCAACCACGTTACTAAATGCTCCCGCTTACGGTCTACGAGTGTACGTGGACACACTCTCCCCGCTCGTTGCTATGCTTCTCCTAGATAGATCTTGCGTGATCATATGATTTTTTTTGAAATACTATGTTCACCAAAAGTTGGACACAGGAGCAATGCTCATATTCAGGCATTTCGTGATGGTGTAGACATTTGCAAATTGCTTGACATGGGATACTCTGGCCGCTTCTGGACTTTTGGAAAGAAAGTTTTGGGAGGAACTTTTACTAGAGTACAACTTGATCTAGCTCTTGTTTCAGAGGAGTGGCGCGCAAGTTTTCCCCTAGCTGATGTAACACATCTAACAGCGGCTCTTCGGATCATAGTTCGATCCTTGTGATTTTAAACAGAGAGCAACGGAGGCCTTTTCAAGCAAGGGCATTCCGTCATGAGATCATGTGGGAGGTACATAGCAGTTGGCAAGACACCATATCAGCGGCATGGTTGGGTCAAGGTGTATGCAACATAGTATATGAGTGGAAGGTGAAGCTATAGGTTTTGTCATGTGACCTGGGGCATTGGAATAATGACACTTTTGGCAGCATGCACAAAGATGTAAAACACTTGAAGGAGGAACTTGAGAAGCTACGGTCTGATCCCAATCTTACTACACCTACCCATGCTAAACTGAAAATTAATGAGAATCTTGTAGAATTATACCACAAGGAGGAGATAATGTGGCGTCAAAGGTCTAGGGTTGATTGGCTCATGGCAGGCGACAAAAACACTAAACTTTTTTCATTTAATATGTAGTATCCGAAGAAAGAAGAATACGATGAAAGCCTTGCAAAATTCACTTGGTGTGTTAACCGATGACCCAGAGGAGTTGAAAGCTATGGTCCAGGAATTTATCAGTCCTTATACACTACAGAGGGGGTGAGTAGCATGGAGGCGGTCCTCAATCGTGTACCTGGAAAAGTATCGGCAGAGATGAATGATATCTTGTGTGCTCCTTATTCTAGTGATGAAGTTAAGATCACACTTTTTCAGATGTTCCCATCTAAATCTCCAGGTTCGGACGGTTTTCTAGCTCACTTGTACTACTCGGTCTGACCGAAGTGTACGAATCGGTGTGACCGAGTTTACTTTCTTAGTGAAACCCTAGCATCTCAGAGTCACCGAACTGTGTCTCAGTCTGACTGATTTCACCAGTTTAGACTCTAAAGTTGCTTCGGTGTCACCGAGCTTGTCATATTAGTAGCTCCGAAATGCTTTATGCGAAAAACTAAAATTAAGTTTTTGAGTCATTCTTTTTGCCAAAACAGTTGTATTTTGTGATGCTCATCTACTCTACCTATACCCATCTGTTCACAGGGTCAGTTTCAGCCAGGGACGGAGCCAGAAAATGGAGATAGGGGGGACAAGGTCTAGAAGTAGCCACGCCTAAGGTTAGGCAAGTTTGACCAACTTGGGTGGGTGTTTGGTTCAAGCCACACCTTAGGCAAGCCACACTAGGGTCCCACATCACATACACTCAAAAAGTGTGGCACGATTCCCTTAGGCTTGCCAAATTGTGGCTCTCATTTTGAAGAAATAACCTTAGGCAAGTGTGGCAACATTGTATGGCAAAGTGTGGCATGGTTAGGCCTAGAACGAAACAGCCCCATAGTCACCTAGCGTAGTACCATTTTTTCAAAGATTGGTAATATAGATACATTAAGGTCTAGATGGTCAAAATATTTTTGCTATTCTGCAATATAATTGAAGTCCGCACGATCAAATGACATATTTATTAGCACCGTTTTTTTCCTTTTAATATTTATTGGGGCCAATCTGTTCATCAGGTTCCACATTGTTCGTATTTGCCTTACCATCATGTTCACATGGACACTGAGAAATTGAATCAATTAGCTTATAAAAATTATGAATACATCAGGTTCTCTTCCTCTTCATGTGTACATCTACAAGGATGCGAATCTGAATTTTTCTAATTAGTTTCTATGACTGTAGTTTCCACTATTGTACCTTTTCACATTTTGAATGCATAAATTAATCTAATGTTGGGAGATTTTTCAAGGACTAACTAAGACAATCAGAATTAGAGAGGAGAGTTTCTCGAAAGGAAAGGGAATTAGGGGAGAGTAAACTAACCTTCCATGCTTGCTTTGTCACCCCTCATAGGTCATGGCGACAATGCGGGCATGCGTCCCTGCGTAAGTCCGAGCAACTGTGGTCTATGGGTCGCCGCGCCGCGCCGCCCTGCCCTATTCTCATTTTCTGGTCACCGAAGAGTTCGATCGATCGGAATTTGGAATCAAGAAACCACCCTCGGTGGTGATGGCGCACATACAGGGCCTCGCACGTAGTGCCAGTAAGCTAAAACCTAAACTATATGTTCGTGCATGCGCCTGCCTGCCTTTTGAGTCTTTTATGATGGGATTTTTCTGAGACAAATTTTATGATGGGCTTAATGAAGCTGTTATTGCTAGATTTTACCCTGCTACAAATTCGCCATCAATAATGGTCTTTACTTTCTTTCTTTTTACCTGGAAATGGGCTTTACTTTGCGTTACAGACCAACAGGGGGTGAGAGTAGTCAGGGACTCACAGTAGATACGAGATTAGTAGTTGCCTAATCATGATTTAAGGGAAAAACTGATCGTTGGGGGGGGGGGGTCGAGCCCCCCTCCCCCCTTGGAATCGTCCCTGGTTTCAACAATGTCAGACGAGAGTGATAGCCAGAATAGGTCAGAGGAGCACCAAAACCTCAATGAGGGCACTAGTCCCTCAAGCAGCTCAGATGATGGAAGCAGAAGCACTCCCAGCAATCTGCCTAAGACCGCAACTAGGAAGAGAATTAAGAGAACCTCAGAATCTGAAGATGAGGATTATGTTGCTGATGAAGGGGTCACTTCCAAGAAGAAGTTGATCAAGAAAGAGAAAGTTGTTGCTGCTACTGCTGGCATTAAGCCAGGGATGATGAAGAAGGCTCCTGCTCAAAGAAGCCCATGTCCAAAGCCAGAGCCTCCACTCTTGAAATCACTAAGTCAACAGAACAAGAGGTTGTTGGAGGCAAAAAGAGGAAGGAAAGGGTCAAGAAGACCATGGCTAGAGTGATTGGAAAACCTTCTATGATGAAGGAGTCTGATGAGGATGAAGATGAAGATGAAGAAGAAGATGTTGCACCAGCTCCCAAGACACATAAGCTCATGGGAGATGCAATCAAGTTAGGGGCTGCCCCATCCAAGCCCAAGACCGCTCCCAAGACAGCTCCAAAGCAGACTGCATCAAAGAGAAGTACAAGAAAGATTCCTGCTACAGAGAAGAACAAGGCCCCAGTGCCTGAAGTTGAAGAAGATGAAGAGGCCCAAGTGCTCAGGAAGCTTAAACCAAAGATTCCAGACCATGATGACAATCACCCAGTGGCTGAGAATATGAAAGAGAGAAAGGATGCAGGTCTCAGACTCTAGAGGCAAACTGATCCATATGCAACAACAAGAAGGACTGCTATAGACTACAGGTTCCACACTAAGGAACAACATGACTTCTATGAGAATGTCCTCCTGGACAAGAAGCCCATTGTCAGTGACATGAGATGGGTTGATTGGAAGTTTGTTGACAACAATGAAGATCACTCTCCTGGAGTTCATGAGAGCTTCATAATGAATGGA
Source organism: Triticum urartu (assembly GCF_003073215.2). NCBI lineage: Eukaryota > Viridiplantae > Streptophyta > Magnoliopsida > Poales > Poaceae > Triticum > Triticum urartu. Next base: position 399,866,554 of record NC_053022.1, read on the forward strand.
GTTGATACTTTTGTGGGTCAGGCTGACAAAGTGGAACGATGAGATGGTGATGCAGTTCTACTCAACAGCTCACTTCTACCCATATGGCAATATTATCTGGATGATAGAAGGTACTAGGTACCAATCTACTGTTGCTGAGTGGGCTGAGCTGATCCATGCTCCTGCAGAGGCTAATGATGACACTGATGTGTATCCCAAGCCTAGGAAAGACCACAACTCCATGGCACACATGTACAAGGAAATTCTAGATGATGCCTTGGAAACTCATAAGTTTGGCTCTGTGTATTACCTGCTGTCAGGGCTTCCAACAATCAACACTATCCTCATGCACACTTTGTTGCCCAAGTCTGGAGATCACAGGATGATCAGAGGGCACTCCATCAACTTGCTACACATGTTGATGTGCCAGAGAAGTTCAAGGTGATGTCCTTGACAGTTGAGACAGTTAAGAGGTCTGCAGCTGACCAGAAGAGTTCATGTGGCTATGCTCCACACATTCAGATGCTCATAAATTCTAAGATGGGCACAGGCACAGACTTGTTGGGAAAAGAGCACCTTCCCTTGAGGCCAGATTTTGAAGATAACACAGTTGTTATGGATGCTTCACATCCTATTTCAGTTGAGGCTCAAGAGAAGAGAGAGAAGGCTAAGGCTGAAAAAGCTTCAAAGACTCCAGATCCCTCAGCAGTCAATCTCAATACCAAGCAGGACCATCTCAGATATCTGCTTGAGGCCACAGTGAGAATAGAGAACGGACTAGCTACCCTGACTCGAAATCAAGAGAGCCTTGAGAGGATCTTTGAGACAAAGCTGCATGACTTGGATATCAAGGTCACTGAGATTCAGACTTCAGAAGATACAGGAAGACCTTGAGGACAGGAGTGACAGGACAACCACAGAGGCTTATCAGAGAGTGCCTAGAGCACAAAGGTCTGCAGCAATGCCAGTCAGTGACACTAGGGCCAGAACTTCAGCTCCTGTAGCCACAGCCTCAGTTGCCCCTCCAGTGGCAACCCCTCCAGTTCCTCAAACGTCAGCCAAAGTCTTTGCATATGTTGTTCTCTCCATGCCATCTTTGCACTCCGGATCTCCTGGAGATCATGCTTAGAGTGCGTTATAGCACTATGCATTTTCAGGATTTTTGATAACTTGTTAGCAAAGGGGGAGAAAGTGTATAGATCATAGGCTTCGAGAGAGAGAGTGTTTTGCTTCTTATTGGTCTCTCTTGCTACTTATTTGCTTGTGTTTGCTACAATATTTGCGCTTGTGTGTGAGATACTTCTATGATCATGTGGTTGGTCATATTATGCTATGCTCGAATGATGCTATCCTATTACTTGTGTATGATCAATCATATTTTTCTTGGTGATGAGTGTATGTTATGTATGTTCTATCATTTTGAGCGCTCCACCAAGATGTATGTGACATGGAAGAGTAACCCATGAACCTAATCGATTGTGCATTTGCATTCAAAAGCAAATCATAAATAATGCACAAATTTAGGGGAAGCTCTTGCTTATCACATACTTCTCAAAGCGACGATATATTTCATTCTTATTATCATTTGTCGAAGCTTTGATCTATATGTTGTCATCAATTACCAAAAAGGGGGAGATTGAAAGTGCAACTAGTCCATTGGTGGTTTTGGTAATTCATAACAACATATAGCTCATTGAACTAATATCCTTTCAAGATGATTATTTCAGAAAGTTCAATGATTGGCATGGCATGGACTAGAGATGTGGACCACTCAAAATGCTAAGGACAAATATTGGCAAAAGCTCAAGACTCTTCATTTCTATTTATTGATCCAAGATCACATTGAGTCCATAGGAAAGCCAATACTATCAAAAGGGGATGAGGTGTTGCTTAATGGTCTACGTCGGTGTCAAAACCGGCGGATCTCAGGTAGGGGGTCCCGAACTGTGCGTCTAAGGCGGATGGTAATAGGAGGCAGGGGACACGATGTTTTACCCAGGTTCGGGCCCTCTTGATGGAGGAAAACCCTACGTCCTGCTTGATTTATTCTTGATGATATGAGTATTACAAGAATTGATCTACCACGAGATCGGAGAGGCTAAACCCTAGAAGCTAGCCTATGGTATGATTGTATGTTGTCCTACGGACTAAAACCCTCTAGTTTATATAGACACCGGAGGGGGCTAGGCTTACACAAGGTCGGTTACAAAGGAGGAGATATCCATATCCTTACTGCCTAGCTTGCCTTCCACGCCAAGTAGAGTCCCATCCGGACACGAGACAAAGTCTTCAATCTTGTATCTTCATAGTCCAACAGTCCGGCCAAAGGATATAGTCCGGCTATCTGGAGACCCCCTAATCCAGGACTCCCTCAGTAGCCCCTGAACCAGGCTTCAATGACGATGAGTCCGGTGCGCAGTGTTGTCTTCGACATTGCAAGGCGGGTTCCTCCTCCGGATACACCACATAAGAGTTTGAATAAAAGGACAGTGTCCGACCCTGCAAAATAAGTTCCACATACCACCATAGAGAGAATTATATTTCCACAAATCTTATCTGCTGACACGTTTTGGCAACATGACATCATGCCATGGCTCGGCGATTATTCGAACCGTTTTTCTTTAACCAGCCCCACACATAACGCGAGGCGGTTTCTTGACATGTCTTGTCAAAGCAGAGACCGTGTCCCCCTTATTACGGGATTCTCATCAATACGGGCGTGGGTAACCCAACCGTGCCATTAATTACGATGCTTGGAGGATAAGCGAGTTTTACCAGGCTAGTGGGGGTGCATAGTTTCGACCGCCCTTATAAAGGGATAAGGTTTATCCTTTTTCTACCCACGCCTTCTTCCTCCTTGGTCATCTATTCTCGCGCACTCGAGCTCCAATGCCCAAGTCCACATCCTTCTCCTCAACCTTCTCCAAACATGTCTGGAGCGGGAGGCAAGTGGATGGCTTCCTCCATCACGGAGGGGCACATCAAAAAGTTGCGCGGAGCTGGATACTTAGCCGCGAATATCACGCATCGGCTACCCGCTACGGGGCAGATCGTCCCTACCCCGGAACCTCACGAGAGGGTAGTTTTCCTCCACCACTTCCTCCGCAGACTGGGGTTTCCCCTTCATCCATTCGTCCGCGGTCTCATGTTCTACTACAGGCTGGACTTTCATGATCTGGCCCCGAACTTCATCCTCAACATTTCGGCGCTCATCGTCGTGTGTGAGGCTTTCCTCCGCATCCGACCCCACTTTGGCCTGTGGCTGAAGACCTTCAATATCAAGCCGAAGGTGGTGGGCGGCCAACAAGCGGAATGCGGCGGAGCCATGGTGGGCAAGATGCCCAATGTTATATGGCTCGAAGGCTCCTTCGTGTAGACCATAAAGGGATGGCAATCAGCATGGTTCTACATCACCGAGCCGCGCGACACCAACTGGGTGGTGGCCCCCCGAGTTTCGATCCGGAATCCCCACGCGGCTCACCTCCTGGAAAGAGAAGGGCCTATCCTGGGGTTCATCGGTGGAGCTGGACGGACTCCAGAAATGTATCTAGAATATGGCAAGCAAGAAGCTCAAGCTTGTCAACATAGTCCAGGTCATGCTCTTCCGCCGGATCCTCCCGTGCCAACAACGGGATTTTAACTTATGGGAGTTCGACCCAGCCCGACACCAGACTCTAAGCGAGCTCTTCGACACGATGCACAAGGACGTGTGGAGGGTGCTGTTCAAGGGCGCCGAGGTCCCTCCTTCTCTTACCGAGGACCGCGGGCTAAGCGCGAAGCGCCTAGCGCATTTGGTGTGTTCTATACATCCGGTAGGATATTTATTTCTCCTAGCATAACCATGTGCGGGGTCTGAGCTCCATGCCTTTGACAGGACTGGGTGGAGACGTCGAGGCAGATTAACTGTCCGGCCCCTTTGCCCGAAGACACTGCGGACGCTCTCCTGATGGAGATGCTGACTCCGGCTCCTTACAAGGTGCCGGAGAAGACCAAGAAGGCCAAGGGAACCCGAAAGAGTTCCCGGCGCCAGGTGGTATCGGACTCATCGTCCGATAACTCCGTGATGCACTCCTCCCCCGAAGACGAGGAGGAAGATGAAGATGCTCCCCCTTTAGTCGGGGGAGACCAGAAAAGGAAGGCCGCCCCGACCGCGTGGGCCGAAGGGTCCAAGAAGGGGAGGACCCTCCTTCCGGACTACTCCACCACCGCCGCCGAAGGAGAAGACGAGTGGCTGCTCAGGGCCAAGCCCCTGGCGAAGTCGTAAGTATTCGGATACCAGAGTAACTCATAGCATACCTTTGTCGCACTGCTTCTCCTAACGCCGAATATGATTATGCAGACCGCCCCAAGCCCGTATCGACGTATCTTCGTCGGGCGGCTCCTTGGACTCGTTGGATATGGATAGCGATCCACTTCCGACCGCCACCTCCCCTTGCCCTACGGACAATGCCGAGGTATTGTATCAAGAGGCACCGGGTCGAGGGGAGACAATCCCAGAGGCACCACAAAGGCGACCTTCCGGACTCCGGGAGCAGAGGAAGGGAGGCTCCCGAGGGCTTTGAATTCGGCCCTCAGCCGAACACCGTGCCGGAACCTCCAGTGGTTTCGGACTCAGGCAGGCGGCCTCCTTCCAAAAGGGGCAAGACGCCTGTGCCGGTGACCTCTGTCCATCCAGAGGCACCAGACAATCTGCTGGGAGCTCTTCACAGCGCTTCCATTGATGAAGAGCACCACACTATTATGAGTGCGGTGATCCAGAAGGTTCAGCCCGCCAAGAGCGGACTGACTGAAGCCCGTGCCAGCCTTCTAACAGGCTTTGAGGTAAGTATTTGAAATATAGGAAAAATATTACCGCATAGACAGTAGCTGAGGGAGTCCTGGATTAGGGGGTGTTCGGGTAGCCGGACTATACCTTCAGCCGGACTCCTGGACTATGAAGATACAAGATTGAAGACTTTGTCCCGTGTCTGGATGGGACTTTCCTTGGCGTGGAAGGCAAGCTTGGCGATGCGGATATTCAAGATCTCCTACCATTGTAACCGACTTTATGTAACCCTAACCCTATCCAGTGTCTATATAAACCGGAGGGTTGTAGTCCGTAGGCAATCAACTCCATACACAACAATCATACCATAGGCTAGCTTCTAGGGTTTAGCTTCCTTGATCTCGTGGTAGATCTACTCTTGTACTACCCATACCATCAATATTAATCAAGCAGGACGTAGGGTTTTACCTCCATCAAGAGGGCCCGAACCTGGGTAAAACATCGTGTTCCCTTCCTCCTGTTACCATCCGGCCTAGACGCACAGTTCGGGACCCCCTACCCGAGATCCGCCGGTTTTGACACCGACATTGGTGCTTTCATTGAGAGTTCCTCTGTGTCGTCGCCTTTAGGCCCGATGGCTCCTTTGATCATCAACAACGATACGGTCCAGGGTGAGACTTTTCTCCCCGGACAGATCTTCGTCTTCGGCGGCTTTGCTCTGTGGGCCAATTCGCTCGGCCACCTGGAGAAGATCGAAAGCTACGCCTCTGGCCATCAAGTCAGGTTTGGAAGCTTAAACTACACGGCTGACATCCGCAGAGACTTGATCTTCGACGGGTTCGAGCCACGGCCAAGCGCGCCGCACTATCTCGAGGGGCATGATCTAGCTCTGCCCCCGGATAGTGTCCTGGAGGCCGCACACGCTTCGGTTCCGACCCCTAACTCGGAGCCTATTGCGCCAATCGAGGATGAGTGGTTGGACGTCACCTCAGGGGCTGCGATCCTAAAAGCGATCGAGCCGAACGCTAGCCCCGCACTCTGCATGACCCATGACTCCGAGGATCCGGACTCCTCTCCGGACTCCGAACCCCCCGTGCCCCTGCCAATCGAATCCGATTGGGCACCGATAATGGAGTTCACCGCCGCAGACATCTTTCAGCATTCGCCTTTGGCGACATCCTGAATTCTCTTAAGTCTCTCTCTTTATCAGGAGAGCCCTGGCCGGACTACGGTCAGCGAGGGTGGGATACGGACGATGAGGAAATTCAAAACCCACCCACCACCCACTTTGTAGCCACTGTCGACGATCTAACCGACATGCTTGACTTCAGCTCCGAAGACATCAACGGCGTGGACGACGATGTAGGAGACGAACAGGAACCCGCACCTGTAGGGCGCTGGAAGGCCACCTCGTCATATGACATATATATGGTGGATACTCCAAAAGATGGAGATGGTGATGGAACAGTGGGGGATGACGCCCCCAAGAAACAGCCAAAGCGCCGGCGTCAGCGGCACCGCTCTAAATCCCGCCAAAGCAAAAACGGTGATTCCGGCACGGGAGATAATACTACCCCGGATAGCGCCGAAGAACACCCACCTCAGCAAGATTCGGCACAGGAAGATGGAAAAGCTATCCCTCATGAGAGAGCGGCAGACCGAGAGGTCGAGGATGATAACTATACGCCTCCCTCCGAAGACGAGGCAAGCCTCGATGACGACGAATTTGTCATACCATCAGACCCCGCCGAACAAGAGCATTTTAAACGCAGGCTTTTAGCCACGGCAAGCAGCCTCAAGAAAAAGCAGCAACAGCTTAGAGCTGCCCAAGATTTGCTAGCTGACAGATGGACTGAAGTCCTTACGACCGAAGAGTATGAACTCGAACGCCCCTCTAAGAGTTACCCGAAGCGCAGGCCGCTACCCCGATCAGAGGAGGAAGCACCTACATCACCAGCGCATGACATGGCAGACCGGCCACCTCGCGGCCGCGACAGAGAGGCCTCTTGGCCCTCCACCCAAGCCATGCCCCGACGCCGCTCAACTAAGGCACAGGAAAATGCGCCCGACCTGCGAGACATACTAGAGGATAAGACAAGACAAACAAGATCGATCTACGGATCGCGCAGGCGCCCTACGGCATGTGACAATGATCTTCATGCCGGATACAACAAATCCGGCCGGGCCGAACACAACAGACATAGCTCTTCCGAGCTGCGTCGTGATATAGCCCAGTACAGAGGCGCCGCACACCCGCTATGCTTCACGAATGAAGTAATGGATCATAAAATCCCAGAGGGTTTCAAACCCATAAACATCGAATCATACGATGGCACAACAGATCCGGCAGTATGGATCAAGGATTATTTCCTTCACATCCACATGGCATGCGGCGATGATCTACACGCCATCAAATACCTCCCGCTCAAACTTAAAGGACCGGCCCGGCATTGGCTTAACAGCTTGCCAGCAGACTCAATCGGTTCTTGGGAGGATCTGGAAGCCGCATTCCTCGACAACTTCCAGGGCACTTACGTGCGACCGTCGGATGCCGATGACTTAAGCCACATAATTCAGCAGCCAGAAGAATCAGCCAGACAATTCTGGACACGGTTCCTAACAAAGAAAAACCAGATAGTCGACTGCCCGGACGCAGAGGCCCTAGCAGCCTTCAAGCATAACATCCGCAACGAGTGGCTTGCCCGGCACCTGGGACAGGAAAAGCCGAAATCCATGGCAGCCCTCACGACACTCATGACACGCTTTTACGCGGGAGAAGACAGCTGGCTAGCGCGCAGTAACAACTTATCAAAGAACCCTGGTAATTCGGATACCAAGGACAAAAGTGGCAGGACACGTCGGAATAAGCAAAAACGCTACATTAACATCGACAGCAATGAAGACACGGTAGTCAATGCCGGATTCAAAGGCTATAAATCCGGTCAGCGGAAAAAGCCATTCAAAAAGAATACTCAGGGCCCGTCCAGTTTGGACCGAATACTCAATCGCTTGTGCCAGATACATGGAACCCCCGAAAGGCCAGCCAATCACACTAACATGGATTGTTGGGTGTTCAAGCAGGCAGGCAAGTTAAGGGCCGAAAACAGAGACAAGGGGCTACACAGCAACGACGAGGAGCCCAAGCCGCCGAACAATAATGGACAGAAGGGCTTTCCCCCACAAGTGCGGATGGTGAACATGATATACGCAACCCACATTCCCAAGCGGGAGCGGAAGCGTGCGCTACGGGACGTATACGCGATAGAGCCAGTCGCCCCAAAGTTCAACCCATGGTCCTCCTGCCCGATCACTTTTGATCGAAGGGACCATCCCACTAGCATCCGTCATGGCGGCTTCGCCGCATTGGTTCTCGACCCAATCATCAACGGATTTCATCTCACAAGAGTCCTCATGGACGGCGACAGTAGCCTGAACCTACTTTAGCAGGATACAGTGCGGAAAATGGGCATAGATCCCTCAAGGATTAAGCCCACAAGAACGACCTTTAAAGGCGTTATACCAGGTGTAGAAGCCAACTGTACAGGCTCAGTAACACTTGATGTGGTCTTCGGATCCCCGGACAATTTCCGAAGAGAAGAGTTAATCTTCGATATAGTCCCGTTTCGCAGTGGCTATCACGCCCTGCTCGGACGAACTGCATTCGCAAAGTTCAATGCGGTGCCGCACTACGCATATCTCAAGCTCAAGATGCCAGGCCCTCGAGGAGTAATTACGGTCAACGGAAACACCGAACGCTCCCTCCGTACGGAGGAGCATATGGCGGCTCTCGCAGCGGAGGTACAAAGTAGCCTTCTCAGGCAATTCTCCAGTCCGGCCATTAAAAAGCCAGACACTGCCAAGCGCGCTCGGAGTAACCCACAGCAGGACCACCTGGCACACTCTGAGCAAGCGTAGCAATGCGGCCCCAACCCCAGCTTTCGCGACATAGCGAAACCAGTACCTCGCGTACATAACTACGCCCTTGAAATACCATGGGCACAGGGGAAGGGGCACAATAATGGCACACCCAAAATACGGCTTAAAACATACTAGGGGCCGCCGGATTCTTTTTTTTAAATTTTTCTTACTTTCAGGACTCCATACTTCGGACGACCTGTTCGGCAATTTGACTGCCGCACAAACGATGCAAGATCCAGGGAGGCAGACAAGCCATGCCGCATTATGGAACTCCTAGGTGGTCTCTGTTACGAGTGGTATACCTGTTTTAAATACAGTTCCGCGGCCTGCCCCTGGTCAGGACATACTGAATAGTCCAATATCTTTTGCTTACCGCACTATTTGTATCATTCGGCTTTGATAAATAGCCTCTCTATAAACAATGCTTAGCTTCTTGTCTATTTTTTGCATTATCTTCTTTTCACATATATGTTCACTAATGACATGTTGCACCCGTACACTGTGGTACGGCAAGTACGCCAGGGGCTTCAGTACCCTTTAATATGGTGTGAGAAGTCCGTACACTTTCACAAGTGCGGCACCCCGAACTTATAGCACTATATGCATCGGCTCCGAATCATGATTTGGGTCAATAGTTGGGTTTGCCCGGCTCCTATGTTTTGGTGCCTTACGTTCCGCTATATCGGCTAAGGTAGCACTAGGAGAACCACTGCGATTGTGCCCCGGTTGATCTGGGTTAAGCACCTCAGTGGAGAAAGCTAAAACTGACTGTCATGATGAGGCGAGAGACCGGTCGCTGTTCGAGAGGTTTTTCGAGTCCCTAAAGACTTATGCCACTTCGAGCGAGGAGCCGGATTTTGTCCGGCCAAGGCGTGGATAGCGCCCCGAACTCGGTCTTCTGAACTAGGGGCTTCGCCGAAATTTAAAATTATAAAGTTCTATGGCTAAGTGAGAGTGTTCAAGCATTATAGTCCGATTGCCTGGTTCGTTGTGCTGAGCGCCTCCCTCGAAGGACCCAACTATGGGAAAAAGAGTGCTCAGGTTTATCCCGAACACCCCAGCACTAGTGGCATGGGGGCAGAAGCCGACGACTGGCCATCTCTCAATTTTTTGATAAATGTCCGCACAGAAAATAATATTTTAAATTCAACAAGCATTGCTTAAGCGCCTATGAACAAGTTTTCAGCGCACAGGATAAAAACGAGCGAGTTTATTCAAAAATTACATCCTTGGTACATTCATCCGCCACAAGGCGGGCACCCGCAAGAACATCCTTGTAATAGTTCTCGGGCTTGCGATGCTCCTTCCCCGGCGGCGGCCCGTCCTTCACAAGCTTCTCACCGTCCAGCTTACCCCAGTGCACCTTTGCACGGGCAAGGGCCCGACGGGCACCATCGATGCAGACGGAGCGCTTGATGACCTCGAGCCTTGGACAGGCCTCCACCAGCCGCCGCACCAGCCCAAAGTAGCTCCCAGGCAGGGCCTCTCCGGGCCACAGCCGAACTATGAAGCCCTTCATGGCCTGTTCGGCCGCCTTGTGGAGCTCGACCAGCTGGTTCAGCTGGTCGCTCAAGGGCACAGGGTGTCCGGCCTCAGCATATTGAGACCAGAACACCTTCTCTGTCGAGCTGCCCTCTTCAGCTCGGTAGAATGCGGCGGCGGCGGATACGCTGCGGGGAAGATTTGCGAATGCCCCCGGAGAACTCCGGATTCGGGTAAGTAACAAGTAGTTTACCTTCATATTTCTGCTTTGCATAAAGAATGCCTTACCCGCTGCTATCTTCTTCATCTCCTCCAACTCTTGGAGGGCCTTTTGGGCTTCGGCCTTGGCAGACTTGGCAGTCTCAAGGGCCGCCGCGAGCTCGGACGCTTGGGTCTTTGACTCAAGCTCCAAACTCTCATGTTTTTTCATGAGAGCCTGAAGCTCTTGCTGCACCTCGCCGACCTGAGCCCCAAGTTTCTCTCGCTCGGTGCGCTCCGAGGCCGTTTTCTTTTTGGCCTCGGACAGCGCCTGCTTGAGGGTCGCCACCTCAGTCGTGGCCCCTATAATAAGCAGTGCAATCCTGTTATTTTTTGCAATCACGCCTCTCTATAGGCACTTTTTCTGTAAGGTATTTCTTACCTTCTTTCTCCTCGAGCCGCCGCTTGGCAAGGCCGAGCTCTTGCTCGGTCTGCTCGAGGTCCTGCTTTAGGACACCCACCTCCGCAGTCAGTGCGGCGGTGGATAGCAGCGAAGCCTGCATATGCATATTGACTCTTTTTGTTAGACTCCTGCGAAATTTAATAGATCCTCTATTCGGCTTTTCTTTCCGAACGCCAAACAGAGAATCAGGGGCTACTGTCTATGCGGTTATATTTTTACATATTTTTACTTACCTCGAAGCCTGTTAGAAGGCTAGCGCAAGCTTCATTCAGTCCGCTCTTGGCGGACTGAACCTTCTGAATCACCTTACTCATAATAGTACGGTGCCCCTCGTCGATGGAGGCGCCGTCAAGCACCTCCAGGAGATTGTCCGGCACCTCCGGTTGGACGGAGGCCGCCGGCTCAGAAGGCTTGCTCCTCTTGGAAGGAGTTCGCCTACCGCGGTCCGGAACTGTTGAAGACTCCGGCGCGGTGTCCGGCACAAAGCCGGACTTGGAGCCCTGGGGGGTCTTGTCCCCTTTACTCCTGGGGTCTGGGAGGTCGCCTTGCGGCTCCTCTAGGACCACCTCCTCCTGCCCCGGAGCTCGTTGCGACGCCACTTCGGCGTCGTCCACAGTGCGGGGGGAGACAGCGGGCAGAACTGAGTTCACGTCCGATGAATCCAGGGAGCCGCTCGACGACTCGTTGAGTTCGGCCCGGGGCGGGCTGCATAATTATATTCGACATTAGGGAAAGCTGTGCAACAAAGGAACATCATGAGTTATTCTGATATCCGAACTTACGATTTCGCCAGACGCTTGGCCCTGTTTGGCCACTCCTCTTTGCCCTCATCGGCGTTGGGGGCGTAGTCCGGCGGAGGGGTCTTCCTTTTCCTAGACCCCTCGGCCTCCCCCATTGGGGCGGCCTTCCTCTTCTTTCCTCTCCCCGCTGGAGGGGGAGAGGTTTCTTCTTCCTCCTCCTCATCTTCACGGGAGGAGTGCGTCTCGGACTCGTCGGACGACGAGTCCGACACCACCATATGCCGGGAACTCTTTCGAGTCCCCGTGGCCTTCTTCTTCTTGGCCTTCTTTTCCGGCACCACATAAGGCGCCGGAGCCAGCAGCTTCACTAGTAGAGCTGGGGCTGGGTCTTCGGGCAGCGGAGCCGGACAGTTAATCGGTCCAGATATCGCCCGCCAAGCCTGTCAAAGGTAAGGGAGTTTAGATCCCGCATAGAGTCAAACTATGAAGAAAGCTTAACATCCTGTAAAAGGTGAAAATAGCTTACCTCGCTAGCGTGACGCTGCGAGCTGTATCCGCGGTCCTCGGAAGTGGATGTGGGAGCCTCGGCGCCTTTGGTTAGCACCTTCCAGACGTCTTCATACGTCGTGTCGAAGAGCCTGTTAAGGGTTTGGTGCCGCACCGGGTCGAACTCCCACAGATTAAAATCCCGTTGTTGGCACGGGAGGATCCGGCGGACGAGCATAACCTGGATTACATTAACAAGCCGGATTGGCTTGTTCACCAGGGACTGGATGCATGTTTGCAATCCGGTCACCTCTTTTTCGTCACCCCACGACAGGCCTGTCTCTTTCCAGGACATAAGCCGCGTGGGGGGTCCGGATCAGAACTCGGGGGCTGCGATCCATTTCGGATCGCGCGGCTCGGTGATGTAAAACCACCACGATTGCCACCCCTTCAGGGTCTCCACGAAGGAGCCCTCGAGCCATAGGACGTTGGCCATCTTGCTCGCCATAGCGGCTCCGCACTCCGCCTGGCTGCCGCACACCACCTTGGGCTTGACGTTGAAGGTCTTGAGCCAGAGGCCGAAATGAGGGCGGACGCGGAGAAAAGCCTCGCACACAACGATAAACGCCGAGATGTTGAGGATGAAGTTCGGAGCCAGATCGTGGAAATCCAGGCCGTAGTAGAACATGAGCCCCCGGACAAATGGGTGGAGTGGAAAACCCAGTCCGCGGAGGAAGTGTGGGGGGGGGGGGAATACTACCCTCTCATGGGGCCTTGGGGTGGGGAGAAGCTGCCCCTCCTCGGGAAGCCGGTGCTGATGTGTTTGGACAAGTATCCGGCCTTCCTTAGCTTTTTGACATGGCCCTCCGTGACGGAGGAGACCATCCACTTGCCTCCCGCTCCGGACATTGCTGGAGAAGGTTGAGGTGGGAAGTGCGGGCTTGGGCGCTGGAGCTCGAGTGCGCAGGAGATGGATTGGCAAAGGAGGAAGAAGGCGTAGGTAAAAAGGTGGATCCTTATCCCCTTATATGGGCGGATGCGGTTGTGCGTCCCCACCAGCCTAGTAAAACTCGCTTGCCTCCCAAGCGCCGTGATAAATGGCGCAGTTGGGTTACCCACGTCCGTATTGATGAGAATCCCGTAACGGGGGTACACGATCTCTGCTTTGACAAGACGTGCCAAGGAAACCGCCTCGCAAAACATGCTGAGGTGGAAAAGTAAAAACGATTCGAGTAAAGGACCTGGCCGTAGTGTGATGGCGCACTGCGGAATACGTCGGCATATTTCATTTGTGTTAATATTATTCTCTCTATGGCAATATGTGGAACTTGTTTTGCAGAACCGGACACTACTCTTGGTGTTTACAATCTTCTATGAAGGACTTGGAGGAGGAACCCGCCTTGCAATGCCGAAGACAATTTGCACGCCAGACTCGTCGTCATTGAAGCCTGGTTCAGGGGCTACTGAGGGAGTCCTGGATTAGGGGGTGTTCGGGTAGCCGGACTATACCTTCAGCCGGACTCCTGTACTATGAAGATACAAGATTGAAGACTTTGTCCCGTGTCCGGATGGGACTTTCCTTGGCGTGGAAGGCAAGCTTGGCGATGCGGATATTCAAGATCTCCTACCATTGTAACCGACTTTATGTAACCCTAACCCTATCCGGTGTCTATATAAACCGGAGGGTTGTAGTCCGTAGGCAATCAACTCCATACACAACAATCATACCATAGGCTAGCTTCTAGGGTTTAGCTTCCTTGATCTCGTGGTAGATCTACTCTTGTACTACCCATACCATCAATATTAATCAAGCAGGACGTAGGGTTTTACCTCCATCAAGAGGGCCCGAACCTGGGTAAAACATCGTGTTCCCTGCCTCCTGTTACCATCCGGCCTAGACGCACAGTTCGGGACCCCCTACCCGAGATCCGCCGGTTTTGACACCGACATTAGCCCCTGATGCTCTGTTTGGTGTTCAAAAAGAAAAGCCGAATAGAGGATCAACTAATATCTATAGGAGTCTAATATAAGTATGTCTATATGCATATGCAGGCTTCGTTGCTGACCTCTGCCGCATTGATTGCGGAGGTCGCCGTACTGAAGCAGGACCTCGCAGGGTCCAAGAAAGAGCTCGTCCTTGCCAAGAGGCAGCTCGAGGAGAACAAAGGTAAGTAATACCTAGTCTATAGATGTGTATATATACAAAAAGGATGCGACTTCAAAATGACAGGATCATCTTTAATTTGCTAGGGGCCACGACCTAGGTGGCAACCCTGAAGCAAGCGCTATCCGAGGCCAAAAACAAAGTGGCCCAGGAGCGCACCGAGCGGGAAAAACAAGAGGCACGGGTGGGCGAGGTGCAGCAAGAGCTCCATGCTCTCGTGACGAAGCACGAGGCGTTGGAGCTTGACTTGAAGATGCGAGAGTCTGAGCTTGCCGCGGCCCTTGAGAGTGCAAAGAGTGCCAAGGCTGAAGCCCAAAAGGCCCTCTAGGAGATTGATGCGATGAAGAAGATAGCGGCGGGTAAGGCATTCAATATGCAAAGCAAGCATGTGAAAGTAATTACTTGTTACTTACCCGAGTTCGGAGCTCTCCAGGAGCATTCACAGATTTGCCCCGCAGCATGTCGGATGCCGCACAGTTTTACCGGGCCGAGGAGGGAAGCTCAACGGAGAAGCTGTTCTGGTCTCAGTATACTGGGACCGAACACCCGATGCCTCTGAGCGACCAGCTGAAGCAATTGGTCGAGCTGCACAAGGCGGCCGAACAGGCCATGTGTAGCGACCAGACCTCAAACGGTCTGATCTCTGTGCTCCGGTGTCATCCCTGGATCAGTAATGCTGACACCACACAGTACTCAGAGGATTTATAACAGAGTAGCAATCACACACTTATTACATCGAGTGTCTCAAAAGAGAACTTATTACAATAATATGGCTTAAGGCCATCTAATAACGATAACAGCGGAAGACTTGGAAGATAAGTGAGTCCATCAACTCCAACGGCATCACTGAGTATAGAACCACGACCTAAAAACTCCTTAATCGTCGTCTGAAAAGTCTACAACATTAACGTTGCAGCCAGAAACGGGTCAGCACATGGAATATGCTGGCAAGGTAACACATAGAGAGTAATGGAATGAAACAGCTATACTATATGCATATTTGGCTGGTGGAAAGCTCTATGGATACAGTTTTGCGTAAAGCCAATTTTTCCCTACTGCAAAGGAATAAATTTTCTTTAACTATCATGGTAGTTGTTAAACATTGAGAATGATTGACAGCATCCTCAATCCCAATTAAGCATCATCATTAAACAAAACCCAACAAACTTAATTTAGAGTAACATGTTGAGATTCAAATGATAATCCAGGAACTAGATACTCAAAACGTCCATAACCGGGGACACAACTAACCATGATTAGTTTAATACACTCTGCAGAGGTTTGCGCACTTTTCCCCACAAGACTCGATCGCCTCCGTTTGGTTTCTCGCACTACATGGTGTTTAAGAAGACGGATGACCGAGACATAGTCTTTCAGAAGCGCTAGCACCTTACGATCGGGTAGACCGTACCACCTACATCCCCTACATCTGCTAGTCTACCACTGTAAGAGTTTGCACAACTTTAGTCAACTATGCTAGAGCCCATAATAGCTTGTGGCTGCACACAGAAGTTTCTAGTATGAATAGTCTCATGATCCCTTTGGGCCTGGGTGGCGGTCCATAAAGAAAAACAGGCAATCCTGGAATAACCAGGTACCTCAATCCACCTAGATGTGTGTTTAAGTTGCCACCTTAGAGAAACCATTAATTAACAAACTCACATCTGTCATGGATATCACTCACCCAATCCACGTCTACTAGCATAGCATGGTATAATAGGCAAACGTAGAAGTAACTCCCCAAAGGTTTGATAATAAAACAGGTAATAGGTACTACCTCAACTACTTCCCATCCCACAATTTAATTAGATCCTAATCATGCAATGTTTGAGGATTGATCTAATGCAATAAAACTGGGTAGTAGAAAAAGGTATGATCAAAGTGTTACTTGCCTTGCTGATGATCCGCGAAACCTAGAGATTCGAAGTAACAGGCGGCACACTCCGGGTATTCTATCGCAGACAAACAAACAAGCTTACAATAAGTACTCATCTAATGCACAGGTAAAACTCAAATAAGAGATCTAACTAGAAAGTTCAACTTAAGAACTCCGGTTGGCAAAAAGAATCAAATCAAACGAAGCAACGAAAGTCAAACAACGAAAGAAAACAACTTCGTTCTACTAATCTGGATGTAAGGCAATTTTTACAGTGGCAAAAACTTGTTTAAGTTGGTTAAACGGATAAAGGGTTTCGAGACGAAACTCCAGGCGCTTGAATCGCCTGATTTTGATAAACGAGCGAAAAGTTATACTAAAATGAAAATCGGATCAGGAATCGCGATCAGAAAAATCGCGGATTTAATCCGAGAAAAAGAAAAACAATGAACGTTCGCTAGAACGAACAAACGGACGAACGCTCGCTAATTAAATAAACCGGAGAACCGATCTATTTAAAAAAAATGAAACTAAAAAAAAACGACGAAAAACCGACTGGATAACCAAACAATTTTTTTCAAAAAAAAACGGCGGCACGGATTTTGAGGCGGCGGCGAACCTCGGGCGGCGTGCGGCGGCGCGGGGCTCGAGGCGGCGGGGCTCTAGGGTTTGGGGCGCGGGGCTGGGCCTCGGGCTGCTCCCCCCGGCTTATAAAGCCTAGCGGGCCGGAGTCCCGGTCGGACACGGCCCGTAGGTCGGTTCGTTTTTTTAAAAAATAATTACGCACAGAAGAAAAATAAAAAGAAATACTAAAAAAACTCCAAAAATCCCGAAATAAATTTCCCCGGGCTTCTAAAATCAAGCCGCACAAGGTGAACATTTATTTGGGGCCTAAATCCAATTTTGAAAAACGCACATTTTTCCTAAATTCAAATAAAATACCGAAAAACTCCGAAATAAAATCTTATTTGATTTTATTATTAAATCCTCAATATTTCTTTATTTTGGGAAAGTCATTTTATTCCCTCTCTCATATTTTTGTAACAGAAATAATTGATGATAAAATAATTAAAATCAAATGATCCTATTCTCAAAATTTGAGAAAACTCAAATATGAAAATAACGAAATCCCCAACTCTCTCCGTGGGTCCTTGAGTTGCGTAGAATTTCTAGGATCAAAACCCAAAAGCAAATAAAATATGATATGCAATGATGATCTAATGTATAACATTCCAAATTGAAAATTTGGGATGTTACAAACCTACCCCCTTAAGATGAATCTCGCCCTCGAGATTCGGGTTGGCTAGAAAATAGGTGAGGGTGGTCATTGAGCAAATCTTCCTCTCGCTCCCAGGTGGCTTCATCCTTTGTGTGGTGGCTCCACTGAACCTTGCAAAACTTGATAACCTTGCTGCGAGTGACTCGGCTGGCAAACTCGAGAATCTTAACTGGTTTCTCCTCATAGGTCAAATCGTTATCCAACTGAATTGTTTCCAATGGCACTGTGTCTCTCAAGGGTATGCCAGCCATCTCTGCGTGGCACTTCTTCAACTGAGAAACGTGGAACACATTATGAACTCCTGACAATCCTTCGGGCAATTCCAACTTGTAGGCCACTTCTCCCATACGTTCCAAAACTTGATATGGTCCTACAAATCATGGCACTAATTTTCCTTTAACCCCAAAATGCTTTGTTCCCCGAAGTGGAGATACTCGAAGATAAACTCGGTCTCTGACTTCGTAAACTGTCTCCTTGCGTTTAGAATCTGCATAACTCTTCTGTCTGGATTGGGCTATCTTGAGCCTATCGCGAATCAACTTCACCTTCTGTCTAGACTCTTTAATCAAGTCAGGTCCAAACAACTGGCAGTCTCCAACTTCGTCCCATGACAACGGTGTCCTGCACCTCCTTCCGTACAAAGCTTCGAATGGGGCCATCTTTAAACTGGTTTGGTAACTGTTGTTGTAAGAGAACTCTGCATATGGCAAATTATCGTCCCAACTAGATCCATAATCTAGCGCACAAGCTCTCAGCATATCCTCCAAAATCTGATTGACTCTCTCGGTCTGTCCATATGTCTGTGGATGAAAAGTTGTACTGAATTCTAGCCTGGTACCCAAAGTTTCGTGCAACTGCTTCCAGAACTTTGAGGTAAACTGGGTTCCTCTATCTGATATGATACTCCTCGGAACTCCATGCAGACATACGATCCTGGTCATGTATATCTTTGCCAACTTAGCACTGGTGTAAGTGGTCTTTACTGGGATGAAATGAGCTACCTTCGTCAATCGATCAACTACAACCCAAATCGAGTCATAGACTGAACGAGTCCTGGGTAATCCCGTGATAAAATCCATACCTAACTTATCCCACTTCCATTCGGGTACCGGCAATGGTTGTAACAATCCTGCTGGCTTCTGATGCTCTGCCTTTACTCTCTGACACACATCACAAACTGCTACATACTCCACAATATCCTTCTTCATTCCGGTCCACCAGAAAATATCCTTCAAATCCAAATACATCTTGGTATTTCCTGGGTGAACCGAATATGGTGAATCTGTGCCTCTTGCAGAATCAACTTCCTGATCTCTGGGTCATTGGGCACATAAACACGGTCTTCAAACCATAGGGTGTCATGCTCATCCTCACGAAATCCTTTAGCCTTTCCTTCGCTTATTCTCTCCTTTATAGAGGCAATCTCTTTGTCGGTCTTCTGAGCTTCTCTGATTTTATCCATCAAAGTTGACTGAATCTCCAATGTTGCTATATAGCATCTCAGTACTATTTCCAAACATAGTTCACGAAGATTTTCTGCTAACTCCTTTGGTATTTCTCCCATTATTAATGTATTGACATGGCTCTTACGGCTTAATGCGTCAGCTACTACATTAGCCTTTCCGGGATGGTAATGCAATCTCATATCATAATCCTTGATGAGCTCCAACCATCTCCTTTGTTTGAGATTCAACTCCTTCTGTGTGAAAATATACTTCAAACTCTTATGATCCGTATACACCTCACAATGGTTTCCAATGAGGAAATGTCTCCATGTTTTCAAGGCATGCACTACGGCTTCTAACTCCAAATCATGCGTAGCATAATTCAACTCATGAGGTTTCAGTTGTCTTGAGGCATATGAAACAACTCTCCCTTCCTGCATAAGCACTGCTCCAAGTCCTCGACATGAAGCGTCGCAATACACCTCATAATCCTTGGTCTGATCTGGCAAAATCAACACTGGTGAAGTAACCAAGCGTTTTTTCAACTCCTGGAAACTAGCCTCACACTCCTCCGTCCATATGAACTTGGTATCCTTCTTCAGCAACTCCGTCATAGGCTTTGCAATCTTTGAGAAGTTCTCAATAAACCTCCGGTAGTATCCTGCGAGTCCAAGAAAACTCCGGATCTCTCCAACTGTGGTTGGTGCTTCCCACTTGGTCACGGTATCAACTTTAGTGGGATCAACTGCTATTCCCTCTCCGGATATAACGTGTCCAAGGAATCCTACTTCCGTGTCCCCGGTTATGGACATCTTGAGTATCTAGTTCTTGAATATCATTGTGAATCTCAACATGTTACTCTAATTAATGTTGTTGGGTTTTAATTATTTTTAATTGGGATTGAGAATGCTGTCAACCATTCTCAATGTTTCACAACCACCCTGATAGTAATTAATCTTATTCCTTTGCAGTAGGGAAAAATTGGCTTTACGCAAAAACCTTATAACCATAGAGCTTTTCCACCAGCCAAATATGCATGTAGTGATAGTCATTGTTCATCATTCTCTATGGTGTGAATTTGCCAGTACATTCAATGTACTGACCCGTTTTCGGGCTGCAACGTCTTATGTTGCAGGTTTCTTACGACGAGTAAGTGATACGTTAGGGTTACGACTTCTACACTCAACTTTGCCGTTGGTGTTGATGGGAAACCACAACCTTGTTGCTTCCGCTATATTGGATTGAGGTAATAGTATTTACGTTACTTTATACATGTGATTTACCTCTTTTATAAATCCTTCGAGTACTATGTGTGTCAGCATACTGATCCAGGGATGACACATAAGCACAGAGACTTGATCCATTCGGGTCGGGTCGCTACAGTATCCTTCTTCAGCAACTCCGTCATAGGCTTTGCAATCTTTGAGAAGTTCTCAATAAACCTCCGGTAGTATCCTGCGAGTCCAAGAAAACTCCGGATCTCTCCAACTGTGGTTGGTGCTTCCCACTTGGTCACGGTATCAACTTTAGTGGGATCAACTGCTATTCCTTCTCCGGATATAACGTGTCCAAGGAATCCTACTTCCTTCAACCAAAACTCACATTTGCTGAACTTGGCATATAACTGATGTTCTCTGAGCTTTCCAAGAACCAAACGCAAATGTTCCTTATGCTCCTCTTCGTTTTTCGAGTAAACTAGGATATCATCAATGAACACCATGACGAACTTATCCAAGAACTCCATAAACACTTTGTTCATCATGTTCATAAAATAGGCAGGTGCGTTAGTCAGACCAAATGACATAACGGTATACTCGTACAGCCCATACCTGGTGGTAAAAGCTGTCTTAGGAATATCCTGTTCTTGTATCTTCAACTGGTGGTATCCTGATCACAGATCAATCTTGGAAAATACCTTAGCTCCTTGCAATCGATCAAACAGATCATTGATCATTGGTAGTGGGTACTTGTTCTTAATCGTTACTTCATTTAATCCCCGATAATCGACAACCATTCTTAACGATCCATCCTTCTTCTCCACTAGAAGTACTGGCGATCCCCAAGGCGAAGAACTTGGGTGAATATATCCCTTATCCAGTAACTCTTTAATCTGCTTCTTAATTTCCACCAAATCCTTTGCAGGCATCCTATATGGTCTCTTTGATATTGGCCCTGTGCCTGGCAATAGCTCAATCAAAAACTCAATATCTCTATCCGGTGGCATGCCTGGCAACTATTCTGGAAATACATCAGGGAAATCCTTCACTACTGGTACTTCCTCCTGCACAACTCCTGTTAAGCAATTTACTTGAGTCCTCTTTGGCACATGTCGGGATACATACTTGATCCTTCTCCCTTCTGGGGCGGTAAGAAAAATTGACTTACTGGCACATTCAATATTCCCTTCATACTTTGATAACCAATCCATGCCTAATATCACATCCAATCCTTGGGATTCCAATACTATTAGGCCTGAGGGAAAAACATAGTTACCAATCCTTAATGGTAACCGATCACACCATAGACTAGCCATATATTCTGCTCCAGGCGAGGTTACTAACATGGGTGACCTAAGGGCTTGGGTTGACAGTTTATACTTATCCACAAATCCCCTTGATATGTATGTATGCGATGCACCAGTATCGAAAAGAACGAGTGCAGTAAATGACTTAACCAAAAACTTACCGATTACGGCATCCAGCCACTCTTCAACCTCCTCCACATTAACGTGGTTCACCTGTCCCCCGTTGAAAGGGTTCGGCTTCTTCCCAGAGCTTCCATTGCCGTTCTGGCTTTCAGGACATTCATTGGCATAATGCCCGGTCTTTTGACACTTAAAGCAAGTGACTTGGCTCAGGTCCTACTTGGCTGGGGTTGATGGGTTGGTGAGATTCTGTCCATTGCTTCCTCCATTCCCATTACCATTCTTAGTGCCATTGTGATTGTGCGAGCTACCTCCTCCATGGGCATGCTGAAAATGTCCTCCCGGTCTAGGGGTAAAACGTGGCTTCTGCTGAGCTCCAGAATTGTACTTCCCTTATCCATACTTCCTCTTGCGGTTCTCAATCTGTTGCTGCTTCCTTCAATCATAAGAGTACGGTCTACCAACTCCTGGTAGTTGTTGAAGGTTGCTACCATCAACTGCATGCTCAACTCATCATTCAGTCCTTCCAGAAACTTCTCCTGCTTAGCTGCATCCGTAGCTACGTCATCTGGGGCATAACGTGCTAATTTACTAAAGTCCTCCACATATTGGCCAATTGTCCGTCCTCCTTGGCGCAAGTTGCGAAACTCACGCTTCTTCATGGCCATAGCTCCTGCTGAAACATGGGCAGTACGAAAGGCCTGCTGAAACTGGTCCCATGTGACAGTGTCGATAGGGAAAGTGGCTGTGAAATTCTCCCACCATGATGCTGCGGGTCCGTCAAGCTGATGTGCGGCAAATTTCACCTTCTCCGCATATGTGCATCCTGCTGTGGTTAACTCTCTAGCTGTCTTGCGGAGCCAATCATCTGCTACTATCGGCTCGGTGCTACTGGAAAACACCGGCGGATTCAGCCTAAGAAAACGAGCTAAGTGATCAACTGCTGGTGGTGGTGGTGGTGGGTTGTTGTTGTTCCCCTGATTCTGATTCTGGACTAGAAACTGCATCAATGTGTTCTGCTGCTGGATCAACTGGGTGAGCTCCGGTGGAAAGGTAAATCCGGGGTCACGTCTCGGAGGCATCTGAGGGTTTAGAAAAGATGAGATGTAAGAATAGAGGGGGTCTAAAGAGAAAACACTACCCATATGCACATGAGGCAAAATTAAACAATTCACTTCACTCAATCAAACAAGGGCATACAATCGATCTAACTATCGCAAAGTGCTCAGAATACTATATTTACATGGTGGACTACTACTACTGATGAGGTGGTCTACTAAAAATATTCTTCGGTTGCAGACTCCATGATATCTGCTCCTGCTTCATCAACATAGTCATCATCACTATCATCTGGATCCGAATCGGTGTCATCGATGATGATGTAGTCTTCCGGGCGAATCTCTTTGGGTTCTTCGTCTTCATCTACTGGTGTAGGGTCTCCCATAAATATCCCGATCTTCATTGTTAGGTCGACATTCTTGTCCACTAATACTTCAATTTCCTCTTCATAATCTTCACGAGTAGCCTTGAGTTCTTCCTCCAGTTCCTTGATTCTTGTCCTTGCCTTCTTCAGGTCTATCATGTCGGCGCACATCTGGTTCTCCTGTCGTCGAATGTGCTGGTTTAACTCCTGGATAAAAGCTGCAATTGATCTATCCTTTCTGGTGCTGATCATCTCCCAGTGCTCATCTCGGCGCCCACAAATCTGGTAGATAGTATCCTTGAGATCATTGCGGTAGACTTCTCCAATGCATCCCATGGCGATGTGAGCTGCCATGCTCTTTCCTAGACTCCAAGTTGGTGCATCAAAAGAAAACTCTATGGGCTTAGTGACTAGCATGAACGTCCTTCCTGGAACTTGAACTTGAATCATCCAATGCTCTTCTTCAGGTAAAGTGGCGTTGTAGGTTCCGGTGAAGCTTGGTACTCTTATGTTCAGGTATCTCGTGACTTCCTTCAAGTGACGTCCAAAGGGTGTATCTTCATCTGGTTGCGTGAACTTGTTCCTTGCATCCGCCATCCTAAAGAGTAGAAAAGATGAGAGGTCAGAAGAGAAGAGAGTGAATAGTGATCTAGGTCTTTAGCTTAGTGGTCGTTTCCTACAGTCAGTGTGTGCTCTGATACCATCTCTGTAGCGACTAGACCTCAAACGGTCTGATCTCTGTGCTCCGATGTCATCTCTGGATCAGTAATGCTGACACCACACAGTACTCGGAGGATTTATAACATAGTAGCAATCACACACTTATTACATCGAGTGTCTCAAAAGAGAACTTATTACAATAATATGGCTTAAGGCCATCTAATAACGATAACAGCGGAAGACTTGGAAGATAAGTGAGTCCATCAACTCCAACGGCATCACTGAGTATAGAACCACGACCTAAAAACTCCTTAATCATCGTCTGAAAAGTCTGCAACATTAACGTTGCAGCCCGAAATGGGTCAGCACATGGAATATGCTGGCAAGGTAACACATAGAGAGTAATGGAATGAAACAGCTATACTATATGCATATTTGGCTGGTGGAAAGCTCTATGGTTACAGTTTTGCGTAAATCCAATTTTTCCCTACTGCAAAGGAATAAATTTTATTTAACTATCATGGTAGTTGTTAAACATTGAGAATGATTGACAGCATCCTCAATCCCAATTAAGCATCATCATTAAACAAAACCCAACAAACTTAATTTAGAGTAACATGTTGAGATTCAAATGATAATCCAGGAACTAGATACTCAAAACGTCCATAACCGGGGACACAACTAACCATGATTAGTTTAATACACTCTGCAGAGGTTTGCGCACTTTTCCCCACAAGACTCGATCGCCTCCGTTTGGTTTCTCGCACTACATGGTGTTTAAGAAGACGGATGACCGAGACATAGTCTTTCAGAAGCGCTAGCACCTTACGATCGGGTAGACCGTACCACCTACATCCCCTACATCTGCTAGTCTACCACTGTAAGAGTTTGCACAACTCAGTCAACTATGCTAGAGCCCATAATAGCTTGTGGCTGCACACAGAAGTTTCTAGTATGAATAGTCTCATGATCCCTTTGGGCCTGGGTGGCGGTCCATAAAGAAAACAGACAATCCTGGAATACCCAGGTACCTGAATCCACCCAGATGTGTGTTTAAGTTGCCACCTTAGATAAACCATTAATTAACAAACTCACATCTGTCATGGATATCACTCACCCAATCCACGTCTACTAGCATAGCATGGTATAATAGGCAAACGTAGAAGTAACTCCCCAAAGGTTTGATAATAAAACAGGTAATAGGTACTACCTCAACTACTTCCCATCCCACAATTTAATTAGATCCTAATCATGCAATGTTTGAGGATTGATCTAATGCAATAAAACTGGGTAGTATAAAAAGGTATGATCAAAGTGTTACTTGCCTTGCTGATGATCCGCGAAACCTAGAGATTCGAAGTAATAGGCGGCGCACTCCGGGTATTCTATCGCAGACAAACAAATAAGCTTACAATAAGTACTCATCTAATGCACAGGTAAAACTCAAATAAGAGATCTAACCAGAAAGTTCAACTTAAGAACTCTGGTTGGCAAAAAGAATCAAATCAAACGAAGCAACGAAAGTCAAACGGCGAAAGAAAACAACTTCGTTCTACTAATCTGGATCTAAGGCAATTTTTACAGTGGCAAAAACTTGTTTAAGTTGGTTAAACGGATAAAGGGTTTCGAGACGAAACTCCAGGCGCTTGAATCGCCTGATTCCGATAAACGAGCGAAAAGTTATACTAAAACGAAAATCGGATCAGGAATCGCGATCAGAAAAATCGCGGATTTAATCCGAGAAAAAGAAAAACAACGAACGTTCGCTAGAATGAACGAACGGACGAACGCTCGCTAATTAAATAAACCGGAGAACCGATCTATTTAAAAAAACCAAAACTAAAAAAACCGATGGAAAAACCAAACGGTTTTTTTCAAAAAAAACGGCGGCACGGATTTCAAGGCGGCGGCGAACCTCGGGCGGCGGCGGGGCGGCGGCGGCGGCTGGCGGCGCGGGGCTCGAGGCGGCGGGGCGCTAGGGTTTGGGGCGCGGGGCTGGGCCTCGGGCTGCTCCCCCCGGCTTATAAAGCCTAGCGGGCCGGAGTCCCGGTCGGACACGGCCCGTAGGTTGGTTCGTTTTTTTAAATAATTACGTGCAGAAGAAAAATAAAAAGAAATACTAAACAAACTCCAAAAATCCCGAAATAAAATTTCTCGGGCTTCTAAAATCAAGCCGCACAAGGTGAACATTTATTTGGGGCCTAAATGCAATTTTGAAAAACGCACATTTTTCCTAAATTCAAATAAAATACCGAAAAACTCCGAAATAAAATCTTATTTGATTTTATTATTAAATCCTCAATATTTCTTTATTTTGGGAGAATCATTTTATTCCCTCTCTCATATTTTTGTAACAGAAATAATTGATGATAAAATAATTAAAATCAAATGATCCTATTCTCAAAATTTGAGAAAACTCAAATATGAAAATAACGAAATCCCCAACTCTCTCCGTGGGTCCTTGAGTTGCGTAGAATTTCTAGGATCAAAAACCAAAATCAAATAAAATATGATATGCAATGATGATCTAATGTATAACATTCCAAATTGAAAATTTGGGATGTTACACCATGAAGGGCTTTATAGTCCGGATGTGGCCTGGCGACGCCCTTCCCAATAGCTACTTCGGCCGGGTGAGGCGGCTTGTGGATGCCTGCCCATGACTGGAAGTCATCAAGCGGTCCATATGCATCGAAGGTGCACCCGGGCTTTCGCCCGTGCGAAGGTGCACCGGGCTAAGATGGACGCCGTGAAGCTGGTGAAGGAGGGGCCGCCGGCGGGCAAGGAGCATCGCCACCCCGAGATGTACTATGAGGGCGTCCTGAAGGGTGCCCGTCTCGTAGTGGACGAGTGTACGAAAGATGTAATATTTGAGTAAACTTGCTCGTGTAATCCTGTATTATGAAAACTTGTTCATATGCGCTATGCAACGCTTGTTTGAATTTAAAATATTACCTTTTGTTCGGCTGTTTATCAAATCTGAGAGATGGCTAGTCGTCGGCTTCTGCCCCCATGCCACGAGTGCTGGGGTGTTCGGGATAAACCTGGGCACTCTTGTTCCCATTTTGGGTCCTTCGAGGGAGGTGCAAAGCGCAACCAACAAGGCAATCAGACTATAATGCGTTATCACTCTCACTTAGCCATAGAATTCTATAATTTTAAATTTTGGTGAAGCCCCTAGTATTCAGAAGGCCGAATTCGGGGCGCTATACACGCCTTAAGGCAGACAGGGCCGACTCCTCGCTCTAAGCGGCATAAGTCTTTAGGGACTTGAAACCTCTCGAACAGCGACCAGTGTCTCGCCTTATCATGATAGTCAGTTTTAGCTTTCTCTACTGAGGTGCTTAGCCCAGCAGAACCGGGGCACAATCACAGTAGTTCTCCCAGTGCTACCTTAGCCGATATAGCGGAACGTAAGGTACCAAAACATGGGAGCCGGGCAAACCCAACTATTGACCCAAGACATGATTCGAAGCTGATGCATATAATGCTATAAGTTCGGGGTGCCCACTGTCGAAAGTGTTCGGACTTCTCACGCCGTATTATGGGGTATGCTTAAGCCCCTAGCATATTGGCCGTACCAGAGTGTATGGGTGCTAGATGTCATGAATGAACATATATATATATATATACAAACGAAGAATGCAATAATAGTCTTAATGCTATGCATTGTTTATTCAAAAAAGTGCGTTAAAGCAGAATGATACAAGTAGTGCGATAAGCAATGAGTAGGACTATTTGACATGCCCCTTCCAAGGGCAAGCTGAGGAATAGTATTAAAGCAAGTATTTCACTCATTATCGTAATCCACCTAGGAGTTCCGTGGTGTGACGTAGTTTTGTGCCTCCTTGGTTGCTGCATCATGTGTTCGGCAATCATGCTGCCGGACAGGGTTTCCAGAGATTAAAGTCCCGAAAGAGAAAAATAACAAAGCGGGAAGCCCCTATTGCGGTTTAAGCCGCGTCTTGGAGCGTGCCGTAGTCGTGCCCCCCTCCCCGCCTATGCCCATGGTATTTTTAATGCATAATTATGTACGCGTGGCACGGATTTCGCCGTTTGGCTGGGACCGGGGTGGGGGCCGCATTGCTATGCGAGCTCGGAACGTGCCAGGCGGTCCTGTTGCCGATTACTCCGGGCGCGCTTGAAGGTGTCCGGGTCCTTAATCGCCGAACTAGTGGATTGCCTTAAGAGGCTGCTTTGCGCTTATGCTGCGAGGGCCGCAGTGTGCTCCCCCGTGCGGAGAGAGCGCTCTGTGTTTCCATTGACTGTGATGACCCCCCGAGGTCCTGGCATCTTGAGCTTGAGATATGCATAATGCGGTACCGCATTGAATCTCGCAAATCCGGTTCGCCTGAGCAGTGCATGGTAGCCACTGCGGAACGGGACTATGTCGAAGATTAACTCTTCACTTCGGAAGTTATCCGGAGATCCGAAGACCACTTCCAGTGTTACTGAGCCTGTGCAATGGGCCTCTACACCTGGTATGACGCCTTTAAAGGTCGTTTTTGTGGGTTTGATCCTTGAGGGGTCTATACCCATTTTGCGCACTGTGTCCTGATAAAGCAGGTTCAGGTTGCTGCCGCCATCCATAAGGACTCGAGTCAGGTGAAATCCGTCAGTGATTGGGTGTAGGACCAATGCGGCGAATCCGCCATGACAGATACTAGTGGGGTGGTCCCTGCGGTCGAAGGTGATCGGACAGGAAGACCATGGGTTGAACTTTGGGGTGACTGGCTCCAACACATATATGTCCCTGAGTGCACGCTTCCGCTCCCTCTTGGGTATGTGGGTTGCGTATATCATGTTCACCGTCCGCACTTGTGGGGGGAACCTCTTCTGTCCTCCGGTGTTCGGCTGCCGGGGCTCCTCCTCATCATTGCTATGTGACCCCTTATCTTTGTTTTTGGCATTTATCTTGCCGGCCTGCTTGAACACCCAACAATCCCTATTGGTGTGGTTGGCTGGCTTGTCGGGGGTGCTGTGTATTTGGCACGAGCGATCGAGTATACGGTCCAAACTGGACGGGCCCGGAGTGCTTCTTTTGAATGGCTTTTTCCATTGACCGGGTTTAGAGCCTTTGAATCCGGCATTGACTGTTGTATCCTCGGTATTGTTGCTATTAATGCGGCGGTTATGTTTGTTGTGACGTGACCTGCCATTGCCATCCTTGGTATCCAAAGTACCATGGTTCTTTGATATGTTATTGCTGCGAGCCAGCCAGCTGTCTTCTCCCGCACAAAAGCGGGTCATGAGTGTCGTGAGGGCTTCCATAGATTTCGGCTTTTCCTGACCAAGGTGTTGGGCGAGCCACTTATCGCGGATGTTGTGCTTAAAAGCTGCTAGGGCCTCTGCATCCGGACAGTCGACGATTTGATTTTTCTTTGTTAGGAACCGTGTCCAGAATTGCCTGGCCGATTCCTCTGGCTGCTGAATTATGTGGCTCAAGTCATCGGCATCTAGTGGTCGTACGTAAGTGCCCTGGAAGTTATCGAGGAATGCGGCTTCCAGATCCTCCCAACAGCCAATGAACTCTACTGGCAAGCTATTGAGCCAATGCCGAGCTGGTCCTTTGAGCTTGAGTGGGAGGTATTTAATGGCGTGTAGATCATCACCGCGGGCCATGTGGACATGCAGGAGGAAATCCTCGATCCATACCGCAGGATCTGTTGTGCCGTCGTATGATTCTATATTTACGGGTTTGAAACCCTCTGGGATTTGATGATCCATTACTTCGTCTGTGAAGCATAGGGGGTGTGCGGCGCCTCTGTACTGGGCTATGTCGTGACGCAGCTCAAATGAGTCTTGCCCACTGTGTTCGGCCCGGCCGGACTTACTTTTACTGTATCCGGCGTGACGATTATCGTCTCGCATAGTGGCGCGCCCTCGTGATCCGTAGATTGACCTTGCATGTTTTGCTTTGTCCTCCAATACGTCTCGTAGGTCTAGCATATTTCCCCATGCCTTAACGTTTTTATGTGAGTGGCGTCGGAGTGCAGACTGAGCTTTTGGCTGAAATGCCTCTCTGTCACGACCACGAGGTGGCCAGTCAGCCACACCATGTGCTGGAGATTTGGGTTTGAATGCTTCCTCCTCCAGTCGGGGTAGCAACCTACGCTTTGGGTAACTCTTGGAGGGACGTTCGAGTTTATATTCCTCGGCCGCAAGGACTTCGGTCCATCTGTCGGCTAGCAAATCTTGATCAGCTTGAAGCTGTTGTTGCTTTTTCTTAAGGCTATTTGCCGTGGCTATAAGCCGGCGCCTGAAGCGCTCTTGCTCGACGGGATCCTCAGGCACGACAAATTCATCATCGTCGAGGCTTGCCTCGTCTTCGGAGGGAGGCATGTAATTATCATCCTCCGCCTCTCCATTCGCCGCTCTCTCTGGAGGACTGGCTTCTCCATCCTCATGCCCCAAATCTTGCTGGAGGGGATTGTTGCCGTCTTCAGCACTATCCGGAGTGCTATTATCTCCTGTGCCGGTATCACCACTTTTGCCTTGGCGGGACTTAGAGCGGCGCCGCTGACGTCGGCGCTTGGGTTGCTTCTTGGAGGGGTCATCCTCTGTTGTCTCGTCGCCATTGCCTTCTTTGGGTGTGTCCACCATGTATATATCATATGATGAGGTGGCTGTCCAGTGCCCTGTGGGCAGTGGTTCCTCTTCGTCTCCCGGATCGTCGTCCATACCGTCGATGTCTTCGGAGTCGAAGTCGAGCATGTCTAAGTCGTTGACAGTGGCTACTAAGTGGGTGGTGGGTGGGCGGCGAATTTCTTCGTCATCCGCATCCCAATCCTGCCGGACATAGTTCAGCTAGGATCCTCCTGACAAGGAGAGAGACCTTAATGAGTTCAGTATGTCGCCAAAGGGCGAGTGCTGAAAAATATCCGCGGAGGTAAACTCCATGATCGGCGCCCAATCGGATTCGATAGGAACGGGCGCAGGCGGTTCGGAGTCCATGGCCGGAGAAGGATCCAGCAGTTTGGCAACACGGCTCTCGTGAAGGGTAAGGTCGATATTCGGCTCGATCGCCGCTGAGGATACGGCCTCCATGACGGGGTCTATCCACCCGTCCATGGATGGCGCAACTGGCTCCGAATTGAGGCTCGGAGCGGCTGCCGGTGCGATCTCCTAAATACGGCCCGATGGTAGAGCTAAATCGTACTCATCATGACAGCGCGGCGCACAAGGCAGGGGCTCGAATCCGTCGAAGATCAAGTCTCCGCGGATATCTGCCATGTAATTTAAGCTTCCAAACCTGACCTGGTGGCCAGGGGCATAACTTTCGATCTGCTCCAGATGGCCAAGCGAGTTGGCCCACAGTGTGAAGCCGCCGAACACAAAGATCTGTCCGGGGAGAAAAGTCTCACTCTGGTCTGCATCGCTATCGATGATAGTAGGAGCCATCAAGCCTAACGGCGACGACACAGAGGAACTCTCAATGAAAGCACCAATGTCGGTGTCAAAACCGGCGGATCTCGGGTAGGGGGTCCCGAACTGTGCGTCTAAGGCAGATGGTAATAGGAGGCAGGGGACATGATGTTTTACCCAGGTCCGGGCCCTCTTGATGGAGGTAAAACCCTACGTCCTGCTTGATTTATTCTTAATGATATGAGTATTACAAGAGTTGATCTACCACGAGATCGGAGAGGCTAAACCCTAGAAGCTAACCTATGGTATGATTTTATGTTGTCCTACGGACTAAAACCCTTCGGTTTATATAGACACCAGAGGGGGCTAGGGTTACACAAGGTCGGTTACAAAGGAGGAGATATCCATATCCGTACTACCTAGCTTGCCTTCCACGCCAAGTAGAGTCCCATCCGGGCACGAGACGAAGTCTTCAATCTTGTATCTTCATAGTCCAACAGTCCGGCCAAAGGATATAGTCCGGCTATCCGGAGACCCCCTAATCCAGGACTCCCTCAGTCTACTTGCTCAAAATGCTTAGTGATATGCTCCAAAGCCCTCAACCATCTTCTCAAATCCAAACTTGTCCTAAAACTAAAAGTCAAACTCAGCCCCACCGATTTGATTCATCCGGCGCCACCGAGTTCACTTGACATAGCCATAGCCAGAAACCCTAATCAGTTCGGTATCACCGATAGGGATCTCGATCTCACCGAGATGGGATTGCAAACTCTCTGTTTCCTTCCGTAACCTTTCGGTCTCACCGAAATGAGCGATCGGTCCCACCAAGTTCGCAATGCAAACTCACTATTTCCCTTTCGTAATGTTTTGGTATCACCGAAAGGAGCGATCGGTCCCACCGAATTTGCCTGACCAACTCTATGTTTGCTTGTTACTAAAATCGGTCTCACCGAGTTGAAGTAATTGGTCAAACCAAGATCAAGTTTTGTGCTAACCCTAGCTCATCGGTCCCACCAAGTTGATCATATCAGTCCCACCGAAAAACCTAACGTCCACATTTTGAACTGAATCGGTTTCACCGAGTTCATACATTCGTTCTGACCGAGTTGGCTCTTTTGTGTGTAATGGTTAGATTTTGTGTAGAGGCTATATATACCCCTCCACTCTCCTCTCTATTAGTGAGAGAGCCATCAAAACGTGCCTACATTTCCAACATTCATTTTCTGAGAGAGAACCACCTACTCATGTGTTGAGACCAAGACATTCCAATCCAACCACAAGAATCTTGATCTCTAGCCTTCCCCAAGTTGCTTTCCACTCAAATCATCTTTTCACCATAGCCAAATCTATGACAGAGAGTTGAGTGTTGGGGAGACTATCATTTGAAGCACAAGAGAAATGAGTTCATCATCAACACACCATATATTACCTATTGGGGAGTGGTGTCTCATAGATTGGTTAGGTGTCACTTGGGAGCCTCCGTCAAGATTGTGGAGTTGAACCAAGGAGTTTGTAAGGGCAAGGAGATCGCCTACTTCATGAAGATCTACCCAAGTGAGGCAAGTCCTTCGTGGGCGATGGCCATGGTGGGATAGACAAGGTTGCTTCTTCATGGACCCTTTGTGGGTGGAGCCCTCCGTGGACTCGTGCAATCGTTACCCTTTGTGGGTTGAAGTCTCCATCAACATGGATGTACGATAGCACCACCTATCGGAACCACGCCAAAAATCTCCGTGTCTACATTGCGTTTGCCTTTCCAAACCCCTCCCTTTACCTTCATATGCAAAGTTTTACTTTCCGCTACTATACTCTTAGAATTGCATGTGTAGGTTGATTGCTTGACTTGTGTTAAGTTGCTAAAATCTGCCAAGACATAAAATTGGGAAAAGGCTAGATTTTTATTTGGTCAAGTAGTCTAATCACCCCCTCTAGACCTACTTTCAATCCTACACGGGGAAGCGTCATCGGGACAACTGCTTTTCTCCTCTTGCAGTTGGGTTCGGTCGATGAAGACTCCACCGGCTCGCTCTAACACAACACCCTCACAAGCAGAACCATGTAGATGCTCGATCCTTCAATCTCTGGTGGATGCTCCATCTTCGATTGATACTCCCACCACCGTTGCCTCACGATCGGGTTCGGTGAATCTATTTGCTCCATGGCCCAGAGGAGCAGCTCTATGTACTCCCGCGCGACTCCCTACGGGAGTATCATCGCTTTTTTGCTCTGTTGCAGATATTTGGCCATAGATGTCGTCGTCGTCGCTAGTTGGTCCTTGTTTTCAAACCAAGACTGTATCTCGAACATCCTAGCTTGCTTCACAGGGTCGCCATCTGCGATCCTCATGTATCGGTTGTAGTACTCCATCGATCTACTTCTCCACAACACCTTCACTCATCGGCGGTGGTTTTTGAATGGAAGAGGAGAGGAGCGGCGCTGGTTTTGGACTAGAACGGGAGAGGAGCGGCGTTGGTCTCGGATTGGAATAGGAGAGGAGGGGCAGTGGTTTTGAAATGGAAGAGGAGAGGAGCGGCGCTGGATTTGGATTGGAACAGGAGAGGAGCGGCGATGGTTTAAGAGAAGAGGAGCAACGCTGGTCTAGGAAGTATTTTTTTGTTTTGCGTACTTTGGATCAAAGTTTGACCACGTACTGTATTTAACAAGCAAAATGTGAATGCATGTCACCAAAAATTGTATCGTTTGGTTCGTATCTGAATGTACTTTCAAATTATATTATTATTGCAACGTATAACATATATTTTATTTGTGAAAATCATGGTCAGTTATGAACCAAAATAAAAGGGAGACTAGTTAATGTGGGGTCGCTTTCTTAATTGAAGGGTAAATTGATTTTGATTTTGATCCAGTCACAGCGTGCCGGCCCTCTCGTCCAATCCTAAATTGCTGCCGCACGCTCCTCTCCCTCTTCTCCATTGCAAAGCCACCTCCTCTCCTCTCCATCATCTCCATTCCAAAACCACCATCTCGCATCTCCCTCTTCTCCATTGCAAAACTACCCCCTCTCCTCTCCATCTTCTCCATTGCAAAACCATCGTCTTGCTTCTCCCTCTTCTCCATTGCAAGACCACCATC
This sequence comes from Triticum urartu, assembly GCF_003073215.2. NCBI lineage: Eukaryota > Viridiplantae > Streptophyta > Magnoliopsida > Poales > Poaceae > Triticum > Triticum urartu. Next base: position 399,900,534 of record NC_053022.1, read on the forward strand.
TCGCCTCTCCCTCTTCTCCATTGCAAAACCACCCCTCTCCTCTCCATCTTCTCCATTGAAAAACCACCGTCTCGCCTCTCCCTCTTCTCCATTGCAAAACCACCCCTCTCCTCTCCATCTTCTCCATTGCAAAACCACCCCTCTCCTCTCCATCTTCTCCATTGAAAAACCACCGTCTCGCTTCTCCCACTTCTCATTGCAAGACCACCGTCTCTCCTCCCATCTTCCAAAGCTTGCAACGGACCTCTCAGAAGGACATCCATGGAGAGGATGCAGCAGCGAATCGGGCAGATTGTGTCACAACCCTAGCTTTGGCCTTTGCTTGTCATTGCATATGCATCCATGCATCATCTTAAATTCAAGGGAATTGAATTGAGGGAATTCTCAAGCCTCAGAAATCTTTTAAAAATGGTCAACATTAAAATATTTCAAATGAGCCCAACAAAATGTTCCTGCTAACCCCTGAAAATATTGGCAAGAGCTATAACTCAAACCAATATTTTTGGAATCACAGAAATAATTATTCTTGGGCCTTTGAATCAAATCATTAGCTATTTGATTTGGGTTTATAGTTACTATAAAATAGATATAAGCCCAATAGTTTTGAAAATTTGCATGTCGCTCTGAACTAGTTTCCTAAGTCCACATAATAATTTTCAGAAGCATAAAAATTGGTTTGTTTGAAAACCTCAAAACAAACTTCAAAAAATAGAAAACAGAAACAAACAGAAAATAGAAAAGGCAGAGCACTTACCTGGGTCAACTTACTTGGCGCCCAGCCGGCCCAACACTGTGCAGCCCAGCCAGCGCAGCGCCTTCTTCAACCTTCTGCCAGAAGGCGAGGCAGCTGCGTGGAGAGCGCACAGCCGAGCTGCGCCAGCTCCTGCTTGCCGCCTCCTGCCTCCCCCTCGCCTCTGCCGATGCCACGCGACCCCCTGGGTCTCTCACACTCCCCCTCGAGCTCTTCCCCTTCCTCTGCTCCCCCCTCCCGAGCGCAACCAAGCGAGCTCATCGCCGCCTATGCTGTTTGCCGTGGCCACAGCCATCTCCTCACCCCTCTGTCGTGTCCACCAGCACCGCCGTTGAGCTCCACCTCCCCAAGCCGAAGGAATCGAGCCCGGACGCCCTGCATCGCCTCCACACCATCGTCTTCAACCTCAGGTTGACCGAGATCACTGTTGCCCGTATGTCGCCATCAGGCCTCCCCCGAGCTCACCGTCTCCTTCATACGAACCGCCGTGAGCCCATGCCTCTTTCCCCTCTCTCCTGTGCTCTTTTCCTCGACATAGTCGCCGCTTCGCCGATGACCGAATCGCGCCGCCGCCTGAGCCCCTCGCCGCCGTGGCCACAGTCACCGTAGCCCCCAACCGAGCACACCCACGCGCTCACTGCACCACGCAGGGGCCGTAGGTGCTACACCCGCATCGCCGCGCCCACTGCATCTTCGAACCCGAGCTCACCCGAGCTCCGGCCGTCGCTAAAGCTCGTCGTCGGCCACTTTCCGGCCACCCCAGCACCACCCGCCACCACCACTAGAAGCGCTGCAACGCCAGGAACCCGCAGAGCCCTTCCGCGCGTTGTGTGGCCGCCTGTAGCTCAAACCCGAGTCGCGCCGCCGTCGTTTTGGTCGCCGCCGGCCGAACTCCGGCAATGTCGACGTGGCCATCATTAGCACTAATGACCCCGCTAATCACCCCCACACTACTCACTTACATGTGGGCCCCTGTGCCTGTTTAGGTTAGTTTAATTCCTATTTAGTTAGTACTAATCTTGCGGACCCCACGTGTCAGGTTTGACCTGCCTAGTCAGCATTGACTGGACCCACACGTCAGCCTCTATAGTTGACACTGTGTCACTGACCAGTGGGTCCCACTGGTCAGGTTTGACCTGGACCGTGCCCCATTGACCTGCTGACGTCATGATGATGTCAGGCAGACGCAGTAATCCTTTTCTGGAATTTAAATAAATCTTAAATGATTTATTTATTTCAGAAAATATCCAAAACTTCTAAAAATCATAGAAATTCAGCCACAGCTCAGAATGAAATAAACTATATATGAAAAATGATCAAAAAAATATGAAGAATCTGTTTATGCCATGATCATGCATGTTTGAACAAGTTAACCTCACTGAATAGTACAAATTATGATCAGGGTAATTTATGAAATAACATTTGGAGTTGGAATTTGATCTTGTTTGAGTTCCACTTCAATTAAATTGGCTAGATATTGCATTAGGTCAATTCAGTACCTTAATATGTCATATCATTCATTCGCTTGTGCATTGCATTAATTGAATGTTGTTTATGTTCCTTGCCGGTAATTGTCCCCTCTCAGTAGACGTGTTTCGGCGATATGATCGATGACACCGATGAAGAGTTATACTATCTTCAGAAGTGCCAAGCAAGCAAAACCCCCTTGTTCATTCCGATACAATCCCACTCTCTCGCTCTTGCTCTCTTTTACTGCATTAGGACAACAATGATTGAACTGTTACATGCTACGGTAGTTGAACCCCTTTCCTTTGCATGACCTGTCATTGCCACAATAAATAGATGAAACCCACTAGCATGAGTAGGAGTTGTTTGAGCCCTGGTGTGCCTACTCATTCATGCTTGTTTGTCATGCCTGCTATTGCTTAGAGTTGAGTCAGGTGTGATTCATCGGGAATGAATTGGAATGGTGATGAACATGTCCTACTGTGTGTGAGCTAAGTGTGTGAACACGATTTGGTAAAGGTAGCGGTGAGAGGCCATGTAGGAGTACATGGTGGGTTGTCTCATTGCAGCCGTCCTCAAGAACTGAGTTCTGTGTTTGTGATCCATGAACAGTTACTACCACACATTGGGTTCCGGTAACTCGACCCCTCTCGACTTATTAATCATCTCGATCTCTGTCCAGGAGTTGCAACTAGTTTCTGGTGTTTGTAGGTGGTGTTAGTAGTCTACCAAGTGGCACCTGGTACAGGTGGGCTTGGGACAGACTAGGCATAGTGGCACGGTGTACCAAGTGGCACCCGGATGGTGGGCTTGGGAACCCTGCACACATCGTTTGGGGCCATGAGCGACACCCCCGGCGGATCTCCTTGCGGATGGAACCCGAATAGGCGATAAACCTGGACTAGAGACTTGTTGGTTAGTCAGGTCGTGGCCGAATCCCTCGCCCGGCTTCCGCTTGAAGGTTGCCGAGGTACATGACGTGTACAGGGCGATAAGTGGCGAGAGCGTGTGTGAAGAAGTACACCCCTGCAGGGTTATCATTATCTATTCGAATAGCCGGATTCCTCGGATATGGAAACTTGGACCCCTTGCATAGTTCATAGACAAGTGAAAGTGGATACTCTAAAACTCGCAAGAAAAGCATGAGTGCTATGGATGGCGTTCTCGTAGGGAGACGAGAGCGGATCCATAGTGGTGTATTGGTATGGTGAATTTGTGGACTCGTGTGCGCCACCTCAAAAGAGTTACTTGCAGTCGTAGTTCAGGTTAGCCACTGAGTCAAAGCTGGCTTGCTGCAGTTAAACTCCACCACCCCCTTTGTTGATACCGATGCATATGTAGTTAGCTCTGATGTAAGTCTTGCTGGGTACATTTGTACTCACGTTTGCTTAACTTATGTTTTGCAGAGAGACTTCAGTCTCGCTAGTAGTTCCACGTGGACTTCGAATATTAGCTTGTTACCTCAGCTACGATCCTGTACCCTTGGGAGGATCTTGTAGATAGTCAGGCTTCTGAGCCTTCTTCATTTGTAGTTGTCTGTACTCAGACAAGTTAAGCTTCCGCATGTGCTTGTTGCTTGTATGCTCTGTATGTTGGGTCATGAGACCCATGTTTGTAATATCTCGCTCCTCGGAGCCTAATGAATAAATACTCTGAGTCATAGAGTCTTGTTGTGATGCCATGTTGTATTGCACATATTGAGCATATTGTGTGTATGATTGAAATGCTTGGTATGTGTGGGATCCGACAACCTAGTTGTTTATCCTTGGTAGCCTCTCTTATGGGGAAATGTAGTCTTGTGCTTCCATGAGCCATAGTAGTCCGCTACAGCCCGGTTCACCGGAGTCCTGCTAGCCCAGCACTACTGCTCTGGAACACTTGACTGGCCGGCATGTGATTCACTTCGTTCCTGTGTCTGCCCCTTCGGGGAAATGTCACGCGGTGACATCCGGAGTCCTGCCTAGCCTGCTGCAGCCCGGGTTCGCGGAGTCCTGTTAGCCCAGTGCTACAACCCAGATTTACACGCTGCTGACTGACATGCTCGATGTTGATTCATGTATGCCTGTCCCCGTAAGTTAGTGCCACTTTGGGTTCATGACTAGTCATGTTGGCCCGGGTTCTCTGTCATATGGATGCTAGTGACACTATCATATACGTGAGCCAAAAGGCGCAAACGGTCCCGAGACATGGTAAGGCGACACCCATGGGAATACCATGCGTGAGGCCGCAAAGTGATATGAGGTGTTACCGGCTATATCGATGTGAGTTGGAATCAGGGTCCTGACAGCTTTGGTATCAGAGCCTGACTGCCTGTAGGATTACCAAGCCAAACTGGTCGAAGTTGAGTCTAGAAATGCTTTAGTTATATAAGGGAATTGATTGTGGAAGGGAATGTAAGGCTCTTTTTACTCCTTATCCTCATGACCTTCTAATCTGAGTCATCTTATCTTTTCTACGGGGTTAAGAACTAGGATTCTCTTCTATCTCTCAGGATGACGTGTTACTAAACCGTAGTTGCCTAGGAATGTTGGATTTAAGCCTCAGTTCGGTTCCTACTACTTCCATATGTTCATAGCTGGCCTCAGAACCTTGAGTTTGTGATGTTGAGTGGCTATGCCACCATTTTTGCAGGATGTCTCAAATCTTTTTGAGCATTTACAGCCGTTATGCTGTCCAAGTCATCCCATGTTTCTAGATAGTCTGATGAACTTGCAAATCTTTCCTCCATGTTCCGTAGTATTTTGGGCCAGATTAAGCACACTAATCGGTGTGTTGAGGTACTCCGTTGCCTTGACGTGTATGTTGGAGTTAGTATTATGACCCTAGGTGTCCTCGAGAATTTAGCAATGCTTCCGTATCCCCAGTGTGATGATTCTGGCCATCATTCTTGAAAGCATCCCGTGATGCCATTTAGTTAGTAGGCATTCTATTTCTGGGTTTTTGAGCCCAAGTTTCATTCTACTTACCTTTTGTTGATAGTGTTGCTAGTTCCTTTAGGATATTAGTAACCTTTGCGATAGTCCTCGAGGTCCGTGGTATATCATTCTTCCAAATACCATGAACCATTCATGGCAGAAGTTCCTCGTTGAACCAAAAGATCACAACCAGAGTGCTCTTGATGAGGTCTCAATTCTATGTTGTGACTCTGCCAATTCTACCTTTTTGCATGGGTTATCCGGAAGAAATATGTTGAGCTTTGTTCAACATACTAATATGTGCATCCACAACTCAGAAAGATATATGTTCCTTGAGTTGATCCTCCTCAGCTGTATTCCGACCCTAGTCTATCACTTGATAGTGAGGAATAGTTGTGCATTCGTGTTCATCGATGCCTATTATTCTTGTGGTCCGTCAAGCCATTCTATTCTGGAATGACTAGGAGAAACAAACTCTAGCACCTCATCCATTTCTTGGATTGGTCAAAGTAGTGGTATTCTGCAGATCAAATGCCAATCCAGCCTTTGTTCTGCTCTACCTCGGAGTATTACCCCCTTTATGTCAGGACTACCATGAGAATTGCATCGCCTCTTATGAACTCTTGACGCAGTGATACTTCTCTCCATCATTATTCATTCCTTGGTCCCGTGTTGTTGTAACCGGAATGCCGACAAGTGAACCATGATGTGTGAAATCAATACTCCTAGCAAATGTGTTGCTTGGTAGTTATGGACATTATTATCATTCTTAGCGTGTTGGTTATCGAATCACTATTCTAGGATTGATCGTGCTACCTTGTCCTTATTTCCGGTGCACTATTCGATCTTGGAGTTAGGATTGAATTCCTTGCTTATTTGATCATATCGTCTTGCCCTGAAAAGCAAGATTGTTCTCGAGCTTAGTGACATATCGGTGGTTCGTGATTTTCCGAATATCTTCTCGGAGGTATCACCAGGCTGTCACCTGATCGCTATGTTGAGTTTGTGATCAAGTTGGTTTCTTGTAGCCAACCTCTTCTCTAGGAATCTATGTTGGATACCCCTGAGCTAGTTGGTTAAGCTTAACAACAACTTGGAGAGTTGGAAGATAAAAGCTTGTCCTACCACGCTCATCCCTAAGGGATATCTTCTATCTGTGTTGAAGAAAGATAATACCTTCATCCATTGATCCACGTGATCAATTGTCGGCGCTATTGCCTTATCAATCCCTTGATTTGAGTGTGGGCTATCGTCAAATCAAATCAGAACCAACGATGTTCGTAATGTTGTCTTACTCTTGGTTGATCCCTCGAGCATACACCATTACATCTTTTGGTCTGACCAATGCTATCACCGTGTTCACATGATGGTGGAAGTCCAGTGATATGGAGATTCCGATGAGTTGCTGTTGATCCCATCAGCAGCATTTTGTCTCCCCCATGATTCACGTTGAACATTACACTAGTGTTGGAAACTTTATAAGCATTGCCCTCATGTCCCGATCATGAAGCATATGTCCGGTTGAAAGATGTGACTTCCTCTAATTCATGTGCATCTGATGTAAGTTGCCGCCGTGAATTCGAGAAAGTTTGTTTTTGCTTCCTCTGGAATCATCCCAAGTCAGTCATGCATGTGCGAATTATTCTATGGTCTGATAGACTGATCATCTACATTCTATACGTATCCCTAGCACACCAAGCCACTGATTGATTTGTTCAAGGAGAAGAAGTTACTTCTTAAGAGCTAGACTTACGCAAGGACTTCGATATCCTCGTTGATGGTTCCCCTGAACTCGGTAGTGTTTCATTGTAAGACTACTAGGTGACCATGCTTATCTAGGACAACTTTTCACATGCTTGTAGCAGAACCGGCTCATGTTTTGGAGCTTACTACCGTAGTTCATTCCCCCGAGAGTCTCGCAATGTCATCTTGTCGATTTGTGTTGCAAACTTTCATTTTTCTTTCTAGACTTGATGAGTCTGGAATATCCTGACACCAACTAGATCTGAATCTCAGGCAGATATGATGGTTGGAACACACTCCAAGAACTATAATATTGGTCTCCCTGTAACCGGTAAAGTGGATGTCGTGGCCAACACACCCAGCCGGAGGACCTATTATTGTAGTATCTTGATTGAGGAAGTTGGCCACCGCCCCATAAGGATTTCGTAGGATTTACTCCAGAAGTTGTTCCTTATGCATCTATTGTATTCCGAAGTCCGACCACTACTTGATGGCTATGTTGATGCTTTAAAGCATGACCGTGGTAACCAGTACATCAAGGAGAACATTAGAAGCGGAGTGCTAAATGTCTCTCGGTCGATCATCCAGATTTCATTTCCTTGGCCTCGCTAAGGTGAAATCTGAGAAAGGGTTGTCTTTCTATGCATCTGCATTGTCCATCACTATTCGTCAAGGTAGTAAGATGTGTTGCCAGGATCCTCGACTCGGATGTTGGTAGAACCTTGATGAATATGGAAATGCTCAAGTTCTTGAGAGCACGCGCAAGCAAAAATCATCCCTTGCGTTGTCTTCAACAAGGTAGTTCACATCATCCATTCTAGCCCGAGTGTGTCGCTCTCCCGAACTCCGTCAAACGATCGCTCATAAATTGCCTTAGGCTGGTATAGAGAGTTCCAATGATCTCTGTATCAAAAGTAATTCTTTTTGCCACTTAAGGGAATATTTCTGCGAGTCACCTTCCTTAAGATGTCTCGATGTGGCATCATGGCAACTCAACTCCTCGCTACATTGACAATCGTTCACCACCCTCTTAAGTGTGGAATTGTTGCCTACCAATTTGAACCTTTGTCATCTATTACCTCCCATCTCTCTCGATGTGTGTTTTGTGTCTCAACCCAAGAGATGTTTCAACGTCTCACTCCATGAGTTGATCCTGAGTTTTTCGATCTTCGAGAAGATCGATTTCGGTAGAGAGTCTCTTTCCATCATCATCATGTTGGATGAAGATCTCGATAGCAAAGACGTCAAGATCAATTGGAGCAATGAATCACCATCTCCGAGAAGGGCAATTGGATCATGAAGATCATGTTGTCTTCGTGTCCCCTCTGTCTTCTTACCTCACGTCTTGAATCTCGGGACGAGATTCTTGTTAGTGGGGGTGAGTTGTCACAGCCCTAGCTTTGGCCTTTGCTTGTCATTGCATATGCATCCATGCATCATCTTAAATTCAAGGAAATTGAATTGAGGGAATTCTCAAGCCTCAGAAATCTTTTAAAAATGATCAACATTAAAATATTTCAAATGAGCCCAACAAAATGTTCCTGCTAACCCCTGAAAATATTGGCAAGAGCTATAACTCAAACCAATATTTTTTGAATCACAGAAATAATTATTCTTGGGCCTTTGAATCAAATCATTAGCAATTTGATTTGGGCTTATATTTACTATAAAATAGATATAAGCCCAATAATTTTGAAAATTTTCATGTGGCTTTGAACTAGTTTCCTAAGTCCACATAATAATTTTCAGAAGCATAAAAATTGGTTTGTTTGAAAACCTCAAAACAAACTTCAAAAAAATAGAAAACAAAAACAAACAGAAAATAGAAAAGGCAGAGCACTTACCTGGGTCAACTTGCCTGGCGCCCAGCCGGCCCAACACTGTGCAGCCCAGCCAGCGCAGCGCCTTCTTCAACCTTCTGCCAGAAGGAGAGGCGGCTGCGTGGAGAGCGCACAGCCGAGTTGCGCCAGCTCCTGCTTGCCGCCTCCTGCCTCCCCCTCGCCTCTGCCGACGCCACGCAACCCCTGGGTCTCTCACACTCCCCCTCGAGCTCTGCCCCTTCCTCTGCTCCCCCCTCCCGAGTGCAACCAAGCAAGCTCGTCGCCGCCGACACCGTTTGCCATGGCCACATCCATCTCCTCACCCCTTTGTCGTGTCCACCAGCACCGCTATTGAGCTCCGCCTCCCCAAGCCGAAGGAATCGAGCCCGAACGCCCTGCATCGCCTCCACGCCATCGTCTTCAACCTCGGGTTGACCGAGATCGCCGTCGCCCATACGTCGCCATCAGGTCGCCCTCGAGCTCACCGTCTCCTTCATATGAACCGCCGTGAGCCCCTGCCTCTTTCCCCTCTCTCCCGTGCTCTTTTCCTCGACATAGCCGCCGCTTCGCTGACGACCGAATCGCACCACCGCCTGAGCCCCTCGCCGCCGTGGCCACAGTCACCGTAGCCCCTAACCGAGCACACCCACGTGCTCACCGCACCACGCAGAGGCCATAGGTGCTACGCCCGCATCGCCACGCCCACTGCAGCTTCGAACCCGAGCTCGCCCGAGCTCCGGCCGCCGCTAAAGCTCGTCGCCGGCCACTTTCCGGCCACCCCAGCACCACCCGCCACCACCACTAGAAGCGCCGCAACGCCAGGAACCCGTAGAGCCCTTCCGCACGTTGTGTGGCCACCCGTAGCTCAAACCCGAGTTGCGCCGCCGTCGTTTTGGTCGCCGCCGGCCGAACTCCGGCGATGTCGACGTGGCCATCATTAGTACTAATGACCCCGCTAATCACCCCCCACACTACTCACTTACATGTGGGCCCCTGTGCCTGTTTAGGTTAGTTTAATTCCTGTTTAGTTAGTACTAATCTTACGGACCCCACGTGTCAGGTTTGACCCGCCCAGTCAGCATTGACCGGACCCACACGTCAGCCTCTGTAGTTGACACTATGTCACTGACCAGTGGGTCCCACTGGTCAGGTTTGACCTAGACCGTGCCCCGTTGACCTGCTGACGTTATGATGATGTCAGGCAGACGCAATAATCCTTTTCTGGAATTTAAATAAATCTCAAATAATTTATTTATTTCAGAAAATATCCAAAACTTCTAAAAATCATAGAAATTCAACCGTAGCTCAAAATGAAATAAATTATATATGAAAAATGATCAGAAAAATATGAAGAATCTGTTTATGCCATGATCATGCATGTTTGAACAAGTTAACCTCACTGAATAGGACAAATTATGATTAGGGCAATTTATGAAATAACATTTGGAGTTGGAATTTGATCTTGTTTGAGTTCCACGTCAATTAAATTGGCTAGATATTGCATTAGGTCAATTCAGTACCTTAATATGTCATATCATTCATTCGCTTGTGCATTGCATTAATTGAATGTTGTTTATGTTCCTTGCCGGTAATTGTCCCCTCTAAGTAGACGTGTTTCGGCGATATGATCGATGACACCGATGAAGAGTTATACTATCTTCAGAAGTGCCAGGCAAGCAAAACCCCCTTGTTCATTTCGATACAATCCCACTCTCTCGCTCTTGCTCTCTTTTACTGCATTAGGACAACAATGATTCAACTGTTACATGCTGCGGTAGTTGAACCCCTTTCCTTTCATGACTTGTCATTGCGACAGTAAATAGATGAAACCCACTAGCATGAGTAGGAGTTGTTTGAGCCCTGTTGTGACTACTCATTCATGCTTGTTTGTCATGCCTGCTATTGCTTAGAGTTGAGTCAGGTGTGATTCATCGGGAATGAATTGGAATGGTGATGAACATGTCCTACTGTGTGTGAGCTAAGTGTGTGAACACGATTTGGTAAAGGTACCGGTGAGAGGCCATGTAGGAGTACATGGTGGGTTGTCTCATTGCAGCCGTCCTCAGGAACTGAGTTCTATGTTTGCGATCCATGAACAGTTACTACCACACATTGGGTTCCGGTAACTCGACCCCTCTCGACTTATTAATCAACTCGATCTCTGTCCAGGAGTTGCAACTAGTTTCTGGTGTTTGTAGGTAGTGTTAGTAGTCTACCAAGTGGCACCCGGTACAGGTGGGCTTGGGACAGACTAGGCACAGTGGCACGGTGTACCAAGTGGCACCCGGATGGTGGGCTTGGGAACCCTGCACACATCGTTTGGGGCCGTGAGCGACACCCCGATCGGATCTCCTTGCGGATGGAACCCGAATAGGCGATAAACCTGGACTAGAGACTTGTTGGTTAGTCAGGTTGTGGCTGACTCCCTCACCCGGCTTCCGCTTGAAGGTTGCCGTGGTACATGACGTGTACATGGCGATAAGTGGCGAGAGCATGTGTGAAGAAGTACACCCCTGCAGGGTTATCATTATCTATTCGAATAGCCGGATTCCTCGGATATGGAAACTTAGACCCCTTGCATAGTTCATAGACAAGTGAAAGTGGATACTCTAAAACTCGCAAGATAAGCGTGAGTGCTATGGATGGCGTTCTCTCAAGGAGACGGGAGGATCCATAGTGGTGTATTGGTATGGTGAATTTGTGGACTCGTGTGCGCCACCTCAAAAGAGTTACTTGCAGTCGTAGTTCAGGTTAGCCACTGAGTCAAAGCTGGCTTGCTGCAGTTAAACTCCACCACCCCCTTTGTTGATACCGATGCATATGTAGTTAGTTCTGATGTAAGTCTTGCTGGGTACATTTGTACTCACGTTTGCTTAATTTATGTTTTGCGCAGAGACTTTAGTCTCGCTAGTAGTTCCACGTGGACTTCGACGTTTAGCTTGTTACCTCAGCTATGATCCTGTACCCTTGGGAGGGTCTTGTAGATAGTCAGGCTTCTGAGCCTTCTTCATTTGTAGTTGTCTGTACTCAGACAAGTTAAGCTTCCGCATGTGCTTGTTGCTTGTATGCTCTGTATGTTGGGTCATGAGACCCATGTTTGTAATATCTCGCTCCTCGGAGCCTAATGAATAAATACTCTGAGTCGTAGAGTCTTGTTGTGATGCCATGTTGTATTGCACATATTGAGCATATTGTGTGTATGATTGAAATGCTTGGTATGTGTGGGATCCGACAACCTAGTTGTTTATCCTTGGTAGACTCTCTTATGGGGAAATGTAGTCTTGTGCTTCCATGAGCCATAGTAGTCCGCTACAGCCCGGTTCACCGGAGTCCTGCTAGCCCAGCACTACTGCTCTGAAACACTTGACTGGCCGGCATGTGATTCACTTCATTCCTGTGTCTGTCCCTTTGGGGAAATGTCACGGGGTGACATCTGTAGTCCTGCCTAGCCAGCTATAGCCCGGGTTCCCGGAGTCCTGTTAGCCCAGTGCTACAGCCCGAATTCACACGCTGCTGACCGACATGCTCGATGTTGATTCATGTATGCCTGTCCCCGTAAGTTAGTGCCACTTTGGGTTCACGACTAGTCATGTCGGCCCAGGTTCTCTGTCATATGTATGCTAGAGACACTATCATATACGTGAGCCAAAAGGCGCAAATGGTCCCGGGCCATGGTAAGGCGACACCCGTGGAAATACCGTGCGTGAGGCCACAAAGTGATATGAGGTGTTACCGGCTAGATCGATGTGACTTGGAATCGGGGTCCTGACAGATTGCCGGCGGTGACCAGGCAAAGTTAGCCAGGTTGAAGGAGATCCTTACTTGATTTGACAATGAGTGGGAGATTCCAAGGACGGTGAGGGCCACGTGGCAATGTATGCGGAAGAGCAAGACAACGGCAATGACAGCGGCGATGTACTCCTCGACGGCAGTCACGCCACAGTCCTTCGAGTTCATCGAGTATCTCCTCTGGGCGATGGAGCAGACAGATTCGCCCGAGGCGAAAGTCAGGCGGAGGTGGTGGGCGTGCAGGTCGAAGGTCGAGCATCCAGAGGATAACGAATCGATCGAGTATGGTGTGTCGTTCGTGAGGGTGTAGAGTCAACCGGAGCCACCCGAGTATTCATTCTCCCACCGCAAGAGGAGGCCGGATAGCATGATGTCGCTTCCCCACCGTTCTCCACGGTTCCCTCGCCGTTCGCCTCGTTTCAATGGCGGTGGTAGGGTTTAAGGTAAGCTTTGCACTAACCTAATCTTCCATCTTCTCATGCTTACAACCAGTGTGACGACAAATGAAAATCATGCTTACAATCAGTCTCCGAGTACTATGCCAATCATCCTAAAATAGATCTAGACCAAAAACAAAGTTGCGACACTGTGTACAAATAAAGAAAAATAGATTGGTGATTCTTTCAGAAAAGAGTACTCCCTAGAAAAGTGCCAATATAAGCTACTAGTATTTGGTTAGAGGATTTAATGCCGAGAAAGATCCGCCCACAGAGAACACCACACATCCCACTGGTGGTGGTGGATGACAATGCTTAGATGGAGCATGGTTGGTGTCGGTAATTTTTATTTGGCACACCTCGCACTCTGCATATATGCCGGTTGCATCCGTACATTTGTGCAGTTCCACCAAAATGCAGCTGAATAATCCTGTTTGCACACATAATGGAAAAGCGTGATTACATTATAGTGGCACTAGTTGATGAAACATACACTAATAAATAGAAGAAAATATTGCGATAATATCATAGTATGCCATGCTGCGAGGGCGAGATGGGCGCTGCGACGCCACATACGGTAGGCCTCATACTGGAAATTGACCCAATTCTCCCCAATACACCTTCTGCCAGTGATGAACATCGGTGTACAGCGGTAGTACAAGGAGGGGCCTTGAGACATTCCAGTCTCTATTTTTGTGCAGATCAACTAAAATTAAGCACCCCAGATTGCAGAAACACTTAAACATTAACAATGGGACTAGTTGATAAAACATATACTAACAAAGATGTCATGGGATTTCCGCGGCCACCTATGGGACCGGGTGGCCCCTTGTTGGTTCGGCAGGGGGACGACACATTGCACAAAGAGCAGAGCAGCGTACGATCGTGCAGCAGAGAGCACACAATCGATTTACCCAGGTTCGGGCCGCCGCGAAGCGTAAGACCCTACTCCCGCTTTAGTGGATTGATGGAAGAATGGATGTGGTGGTGCGTAGTACACTTGCTCGGCAAGGTTTGCCCAAAGCGACTACGTGTATGTGGTGGCTTGGGGTTGTCAACTTTCCAACATTCTAACCCCTTCTATGAGTGCCATGGGCCTCCTTTTATAGATTAAGGGGTCACCACAGTGGCAAAGAGGTCATTATCCACTGATATGATAGCAAACAGTGCTATCATACTGATAACCCACAAGTATAGGGGATCAATTGTAGCCTCTTTCGATAAGTAAGAGTGTCGAACCCAACGAGGAGCTAAAGGTAGAAAAAGTATTCCCTCAAGTTCTATCGACCACCGATACAACTCTACGCACGCTTGATGTTCGCTTTACCTAGAACAAGTATGAAACTAGAAGTACTTTGTAGGTGTTGTTGGATAGGTTTGCAAGATAATAAAGAGCAAGTAAATAAAAAGTAGGGGCTGTTTAGATAAAGACACAACTAAGTTAGGTTTAGTAGAGAGGTTTTTGTTAAGAGAAAGTTATGTGTCCCTAGGCAATTGATAACTAGACCGGTAATCATTATTGCAATTTTATTTGAGGGAGAGGCATAAGCTAACATACTTTCTCTACTTGGATCATATGCACTTATGATTGGAACTCTAGCAAGCATCTGCAACTACTAAAGATCATTAAGGTAAAACCCAACAATAGCATTAAAGTATCAAGTCCTCTTTATCCCATACGCAATAACCCCCTTACTCGGGTTTGTGTTTCAGTCACTCACGCAACCCACTATAAGTGAATCATAAACGTATTGCAACACCCTACAGCGGGGATCCCTCACGGTTGTGCGACACGGAGAGCACCATAGGACATCACAAATAATAAAACATGCAACTCAAACCAATCTTGGTCATCAAATAGCCCATAGGACAAAACGGATCTACTCAAACATCATAGGATAGCCATACATCATTGGGAAATAATATATAGCGTTGAGCACCATGTTTAAGTAGAGATTATAGCGGGTAAGAGAGAGGTTACACTGTTGCATAGAGGGGGGAAGAGTTGGTGATGATGGTGGTGAAGTTGTTGGTGAAGATTGCGGTGATGATGATGGCCCCCGCTGGCACTCCGGTGCCACCGGAAGCGAAGGGGAGAGAGCCCCCCTTCTTCTTCTTCTTCCTTGACCTCCTCCCTAGATGGGAGAAGGGTTTCCCCTCTGGTCCTTGGTCTCAATGGCATGGGAGGGGTGAGAGCCCCTCCGAGATTGGATCTGTCTCTCTGTCTCTCTCTGTTTCTGCGTTCTCATATTCTACCCTTTCACCGTTTCTTATATTCCCGGAGATCCGTAACTCCGATTGGGCTAAAATTTTAACACGATCTCTACCCGGATATTAGCTTTCTTGCGGTGAAAGAATGGCATCAACCACCTTACGGGGTGGCCACTAGGGTCAGGGGTGCGCCCCTGCCTCGTGGCCCCCTCAGGCATCGTCTCGTGTGGATTTTTCTTCCCAAAAATCACATATATTCCAAAAAAAATCTCCGTTAGTTTTTATCCCGTTTGGACTCCGTTTGATATAGATTTACTGCAAAACAAAAAACATGCAACAAACAGGAACTGGCACTGGGCACTGGATCAATATGTTAGTCCCAAAAAAATTATAAAATGTTGCCCAAAGTATATGAAAGTTGTATAATATTGGCATGGAACAATCAAAAATTATAGATATGACAGAGACGTATCACATACCTAACTCTGCGGGCTGACAGGGTGCATTAAATGCACCGCTTAGTGTCACATCACTAGGTGCCCGGCAAGGCCTGCCGGGCTATCTTGCCAGTTCCGCTCCTGCTCTCTTGACACGTTGCAGGACGGGTGTCACATGTAGGCTCCTATGTAGGAAATGGCTGCCATGTGGCGAATGGTTGCCACTTAATCATCTGGTGGCTTGACACCGCACTGATTGACGACGTGAGTCGTGCTTGGGCGGTTGGTGAGGCGGTTCTGCCCCCGCGAGCCCCGGCAGGCTCTGTCGGGGAGACTTGGTTGCTTTGCTTCTGGTGGTGGCCTCGCCCCTTGCCGGGCTTGCCTGCCCGGCAAGGGAGGCCTTTCTCTTGTCGATATCCTCCTTCTTGGGTTCAATGTTGGTCCTTCTGAGCTGCATGTTGGATCTTCAAATCTATTGGTTCTCCAATCTCTGTCCTGCCCTTGGCTTGTCCATGCACGAGTCAGGGGAAAATATCAGCCCCCATATATTTTCCCCGACATAAGACCCCGGGCCTGAGCCATACGTGTCGCATGGCACATTGGGTTAGGCCCCAAACAGTGCGCGGACACGTGGCGGGAGAGGGCTGTGACGGTTTGCCATGGTGACTAGTTAATCCAACGTTCACCTTGTGCAATTACTGCGCGTCGTGGGGTGGTTGCAGTTATGGTAGAACGGTAACTTTCTAAAGCGTCATGCCTGTGTCCCACTTTCCTCCCCTCTTAAGAGCAGAGAAAACCGGAACGACACGATTCATCCGACTCTCGCCCCGCTCCTCCACCTTCTTCCTCCGCAAGCCAATCGGCATCTCCCCGTCTTGCTTCTCCTTCCGCTGCCATCCTCCCCAACGAATCCTTCTCGCGTTGCCGCAGCGATGGGGAAGAGGCCCGCGGATAAGAAGAAGTCGACGACCGCAGCGAAGGAGCCCGCCTCCGAGGGGAGCAAAAGATCGACAAAGCGGAACAAGAAGCAGAGCACGGACGTCGTCTTTGTTCCGTCCACCTTGAGCGACCCCGGCGAAGTAAGTATTGTGGGGGCGGCCCGTTGAGAAAGGGCACGGGGCGCCTGTGGTCTTCGAAGCGGGCGAGGTGAATCCCCCTCCCAATTCTTATCAGTTCTTCACCGCTTATTTCAACTGTGGTCTTTGCCCTCCTTTTTCTGAGTTCTTTGAGGCAATCATGAACATCTACGGATTTCACCTCCTTGACTTCATGCCGAATGCAATGGTGACCATGGCCATCTTCGCGCATTTGTGCGAGAATTTCGTTGGGGTGAAGCCCAATGTGGATTTATTCTGGCATTATTTTGTCCCATAGGTGGAGAGCAAAGTAAACCATTCTGGGATCATCAGTTGGATTCCTCGGTCGAAGAAGGATTACCTCCCCGGGTACCAACGCGAGAGATGGGATGAATGGAGAGGGGATTGGTGCTGGATTCAGGACAAACAAGCCCCCGAGTTTTGTGAAGCGCGACAAGAGTGCATCGAGCACGGCAATGATTGGAGATCCAAGGGCCTTTCTGAGGACAGGTTGCGCCCGACAATTAATAGGATCATCCGCCTGGCGGCTGCCGGGCTAACCATAAAGCATGTGGGGGCAAATTTCCTCATCTGCCGCATCTCACCGCTGCAGGAAAGGGATAGGCCTGCATGGCTGTATGGCGACGCGGCGGACATGATGAGACTGTTGCCGGGGCTGGCCAATATGGCCATGCTTGGTTGTGCGGCCAGCTATTTGGTCGCTTTGAGATGTTCAAGCTCCCGGCAACCATCATCCCTCTGAACATCAACTCTGCCCGTGATAAGATACTGAAGTGGATGCCAGAGTGCAATGCTGAGGGAGTATCGGGCACTTGGCAGCTCCCTTCCCTTGATGAAGAGCTCCAGTGGTCGAGCACCTTGGTGGAGAAGGCCACCAGAGATGAAGGGAAGATGTATAAATGCACCTCCACTGTGGAGGTAGCGTACATTTTGAAGAGGGTCGCGGAGGACAAGGATGCCTGCTGCACAAAGATGGAGAAGGCCACGAAGACTGGAAGAGGCAAAGGGAAGGCTAGGAACGGGAGCTCTTCCCAGGGCGGCAGTGAGACACAAGCCATGGAGGATACTGTCGGGGGAGAGCTTGCCGGGGATAACTTTGCCAGGCTAGATGCCCTAGCCACGGTAGCAACGGAGCTCTAGGAAGGAAAGGGGGATGAGCGGGAGAAAGGCACCATAGCGGGCCCTGAAGAGGAATGGCTTGCGGCAGGGCCGCAAGCCCCCACACCGGACCCAGACCAGCGTACCCGTAGGCGCACCACTGGCCGAGGAGCGGCGTCTTCCAACCCGGCTCCTCCCACCAAGAAGGTGAAGAATACATCCACCAAGTCTTCCAAGGCTGAGGTGGCTGTCGGATCACGGGTTCCGGCAAAACCCTTAAGGTTCGAACTCTGGGGTGCGTGCGAAGATCTCCCCCCTACCGATCCACGTCCTAGCTCGGCTAAGATCTTACAGACTAACTCGACGAACTCGCAACACAACGGACACACGATTTATACTAGTTCGGGCCACCGTTATGGTGTAATACCTTACTCCAGTGTGGTGATGGTGGATTGTGCAAGTGCATCTAGTGCCACCCCTAGTTGGTTTTGGAGTATTGACGACAAACCTAGTTGAGGGACTAATGTGTTTGTGAGAATTGTAGGAAAAACACAGGTAGAAGTCCCTCATTGATTCGGTTTTACTACCAGAGATGACCCCTAAAAATGTATGAAGACATTAAAGACAAAGGTGGTACATGAAGATATTCACTTTGAAGACTATGACAAAAGAAGACACGTTATGAAGCATATGGAGCTCGAAGACTTAGATCTTTCGTAGTTCTTTTTCTTTTGTTTTGAGTCATAGGAACCACCGTACTGTTGAGTGGGGTCCAGGAGAACCAGTCAGAATGACTGAAGTGATGCCTAAATCAAAAACCTATGTCTTCGAGTGAAGACAATGAGAGCGAATCTTGTCCAGAGCCGGACAAGTCAGCTTTGCTTGTAGCCCAAGTAAAGTTGCCATGAGAGTTCGAAATATGATCTTTGAGACACGTGTCAGTTCCTTAGTGACCCAGGGTCATTTCGGACAAATCAGGTCGGGTTGCCAAGTGGCCATAAATAGCCCACCCCCACAACCATAAACGGTTGGCTGCTCAGATTTCAGTGCACGGCTTTTGTTGTTTGAGAGCAACCCACCTCGAAGCCTTTGAGAGAAAATTCCTAGCGAGGAGAAAAGCCCTAACCACCCAGAGCCAGAGTAAATTGGGCATCACTTAAGTCTTCTTGTCTGTGTGATCTGAAGACTTATTACACTTGAGGACTGTGAATCCTCCAGACGGTTAGGCGTCGCGTTCAGAGCATCCAAGAGACATTGTGGATTGCGAGTGAACGAAGTTTGTGAAGGTTAGGGAGTCTACCTTGAAGACTTACCAGAGTGATTGGGCGAGGACTAAGTGACCTTAGCTCAAGGAGAATACGGTGAGGACTTGGTGTCCTGAACTGTGTGTTCAGGACTGGGTGTCCGGGACTGGGTGTCCGGGACTGTGTGTCCTAAGGTTTAAATACCTAGCCGCTCCAACCAGATGTACAGTTGTCACAGCAACTGGAACTGGTCCAACATATCATTGTCTTCAACGAGTCACTGGTCTCATCTTCACTTCCTTTTCTTACTATTACTCATTGTGAAGCCATTGCATGCTTGCTTTCTCTTTTGTCTTCACAATGTGAATGTATGATCTATTTGGCTTCATAACTTCTTCCTACCTGATCCTTATTACACTGAAGTTGTTTGTCATTGTGCTTTCACTCTATTAAATACATGACCATGGCTGACCTAGTGTAATCTAACTTCCGCTACATAGTAATAGGCATAATCTTCGCTGTTTGTCTTCATAACTCTCACGTTTTGAAGACTTACATAAAAATCTCCTATTCATCCCCCCCTCTAGTCGATATAACGCACTTTCAATTGGTATCAGAGCAAGGTGCTCCCTTGTTCTGTGTGATTCGGTTTAACCACCTGGAGTTTTAGCTATGTCGACTGCAGGGATAATCAAAGTCTCCGCTGCGTGCCCCGTCTTCGATGGAACTGAATATCCCTACTGGAAGAATAAGATGCGCATGCATCTTGAAGCCATTGACGTCGATCTATGGTATGTCGTCGAGAATGGCGTTCCCAAGGCTGGAGAAGGTGTCACTGCTGCCGATGTCAAGAAGTTCACTCAACTGGACTCTACTGCCAAAAATATCATCTGTGGTCATCTGACAAAAGGACAGTATGGCCGTGTGAGTGCCTTGAAGACATCCAAGCTGGTCTGGGACTGGCTCTCCAAGGTCAATGAAGGCGTCTCAACCCAGAGAGATCAAAGAATCAGTGTTCTTCGCAACCTCTTCAACCGCTTCAAGCGAAATGACAATGAGAATGTCCAGCACACATTTGACCGGCTCACTGACATCACAAATGAGCTTCAAGCCCTCGGCGCCACTGAGATCACCAAACATGAAATCGTCAAGACGCTGCTGAGATCACTTGATAGTTCGTTTGACATCCTAGCCCTGATGATTCAAGAACGTCCTGATTTCAAGACACTCGATCCGTCTGACATACTTGAGAGGCTCAACACACATGAGTTCCAGCTTTCTGAGAAAAGAGATATCTACGGTCCAAACTATGGGCGAACTCGTGCCTTAAAGGCAAAAGCTGTTTCCTCATCTGAAGAAGAATCTGACAGCAGTTCTGATGATCCTGAAGACATTGGAAGAGAACTTGCAATGCTAGTGAAGAAATTCCAAAAATTCACCAAGAAGAAAGGCTTCAGAAAATCTTCACGATCAAGCTCAAGGAATGATGAAGCTTCTGCTCATGACTACAAGAAGAAAACATGTCACAAGTGCAAGAAAACTGGACACTTCATCTCTGAGTGTCCACAGTGGGACAATGAGAACAGAAGGAAGAAGAAGAGCAAGGAATATGATTCTGACGACAAAAAGAAGAAGAAATACTCAAAGTCTTCTTCCAAGTCTTCCTCAAAGTCTTCATCACACAAGAAGAGCTCATCTGTCAAGGCACGTGCGTTTGTTGGCAAGGAAATGGATTCAGAGGAGGAGTCCGCTTCTGAGGAGGCAGAGGTGGAGTCTGAGGAGGAGTCTGATTCTGGCATTGCGAGTCTAGCTACAACATACGTCGCCAAGTCCATCTTCAACACTGAAGACAACGACTTCATCACCAATACCAATGCAAGTGACAAGAACGACTCCACTCCTACCTACTGCTTCATGGCACGCGGTGCCAAGGTAAACACACGCACTACTCGCTATCAAACATCTAGTGACGATGACTCTGACTGTGATTCAAAACCCAGCTACAAAACACTTGCTAAAATTGCAACTGAACAACAGAAAGCTATGGAACATATTCAAAAACTATTAGACAGAAGTGATGATCTGTTGGGTGCTGAAATGACTCGATCTGAATCCTTAATTGAAGACATAAAAAATCTTCACGTTAAGTATCAGGAACTTGAAGATCGTCTTGATACTCTCTCAACAACTCATGAGAAGCTTTCCTATGATTATCTTCAAAGGAAGCAAGAACTTGAGAAATTGAGAGCGGCTCATGAAGATCTTCAAAAGGAAAACGAGTCACTTCGCGCCGAACAGATCAGTTCCGCTTGGGAAGGATCTGAACCACCATGTCTTAAATGCATTGAGCGTGATAATGCTACTTCTGTTGCTGAATGTTCCACTGCTACTGCTGTTCCAATATCTTCAACTGTTGATGTGGTAACTAACCCCTCTGCTGAGGATACCACTGCTATTGCTGATGAGAATGCTAGGTTGAAGACATTGCTTGAAACAGGGATGTACAAAAGTCTTAAAGGACATCAGACATTATGTGATGTCCTCAAGAAGCAGATTCTGAACCGAAACCCTAGGAAAGAGGGTGTTGGGTTCGTGAGGAAAATAAATGCAGATGGCTCTTACTGGAAACCTGAGCAGTACCCCAAAACCACATGGGTTGCTGCAAAGGAACTTTCAGCAGATCCATCCAATTTATCTGGCTTCACTTGTGCTAACCCCATTATCATTGATGAATCCTTTGATGCAAACTATAAACTGTTTAAGAATCAGAATGGTGAAGTGTTTGCCAGGTACATTGGTACTAACTGCAGGAATGGATCGCCTATGAAGAAGATTTGGGTTCCGAAAAAGTGTCTGGAAAATCTTCCTGTGAATGTCTTCATGACACCTCACTTGAAGAAGACAAACCTCAGACCAAAGGCTTCATATGGTCCAAAGGCTTCATACAAACAAAGGACTCACCTGAGTCACTTAACGCAAATGTTTTGCAGGGAAACCATACTCAGGCCATATGAATATGAGCACGGTTCTTCGAATCGTCATGTTCATATGACCAAAAATTATTCTGCTTATTCCTATGAGTATTATTGTCCACCTGCTAGACTGTTTGCTAAGGCTTCAAAGCCAAAATTCTCAGATGCTGCACTTAGACTTATTGCTTCTAAGCCACCCTTGAAGATGTGGGTGGTTAAGAAAGCTTAACTCTCTTTTGCAGGGAAAGGTCTTCAGCAGAAAAACAAAATCTTCTGACGCTATTGCTGGGGACCTTAAAAATCTTGTGGGGCGCAATATAAAATGCCCAAATGGCATCGTTATGTACCTCGTTCCTGAATCCGCATGCTACTCCCTATTAGTCCTAATCTGGATCTAAGTTTTCATAACCCACTGGTTCGTCAAATGTTTTTGCTTCACAATTCTCTTCGTGAAGCCTATCCCCCTAACTGCACTGTAGGGTACGACACCAGCGACTTCAAAGTCTTCAGAATGGATTATTGACAGTGGGTGTACAAATCACATGACTGGCAAAAGAAGCCTTCTTATGGACTCAACCTTACGTCCATCCGACAAGAGCCACATCACATTTGCTGACACTGGTAAAAGTAAGGTATTGGGTCTAGGTAGAGTTGCAATCTCAAAGGATCAACACATGGATAAAGTCATGCTTGTTGAATCCCTTGGCTTCAACTTAATGTCTGTCTCAATGCTTTGCGATTTGAACATGATCGTAATGTTTGGAAAATATCGTTGCCTAGTACTAATGGAATCTGACAAGTCTCAAGTGTTTGAAGGGTATCGGAAAGGTGATTTGTACGTGGTAGATTTCTCAGCAGGGCCACAACTTGCAGTATGTCTTCTTGCAAAAGCTTCAGAATGCTGGCTTTGGCATCGAAGGCTTGGGCATGGCTGGCATGAGGAACCTCCACACCCTTGCGAAGAAGAAGCATGTCATAGGCATCGAGGGCGTCAAGTTCAAGAAAGATCATTTATGCGGTGCCTGTGAAGCAGGGAAGATGACAAGGGCAAAACATCCTTCGAAGACAATCATGACTACTACACAACCCTTCGAACTGCTCCACATGGATCTTTTCGGTCCCACTCACTACTCAACTTTTACTCTTCTGCTTGCCTCTATGGCTTCGTCATCGTTGATGATTACTCTAGATATACATGGGTGCACATAATCCTTTACAATACTGAAGTGCAGGATGTCTTCAGACGCTTCGCCAATCGAGCTATGACCAATTTTGGCGCCAAGATAAAGCACATCAGAAGTGACAATGGCACTGAATTCAAGAACACTGGCCTTGATACATATCTTGATACCTTGGGCATCACACATGAATTCTCAGCTCCGTACACACCACAGCAGAATGGCGTCGTCGAACGCAAGAACAGAACACTCATTGAGATGGCCAGAACTATGCTAGATGAATACAAGACTCCAAGAAAATTCTGGACTGAAGCCATTGACACTGCATGCCATACAATCAATCTTGTTTATCTTCACAAGCTTCTGAACAATACATCTTATGAACTCCTAACTGGCAAGAAGCCAAATGTCAGTTACTTCAGAGTATTTGGAGCAAAGTGCTGGATCAAGGACCCACACCACACCTCAAAGTTTGCACCAAAAGCACATGAGGGCTTTATGCTTGGATATGGAAAGGATTCACACTCCTATAGAGTCTTCAATCTCTTCCATTACAAAGTGGTTGAAACAGTGGATGTGCGGTTTGATGAGACAAATGGTTCAGAAAGAGAGCAACTGCCAAATGTGCTAGATGAAGTTCCAGCTAATGAATCAATCAAGCTTATTGGAACTGGAGAGATTATACCTTCTGAAGCTCATCCTGAAGAAGAACTTATCATCTCAGCACCTAATCAACATGAAGACAATGCTCAGCCTGAAGACATTCCTCCCAACAACAACACAGATCAGCAAGAGCAAAGTCTTCGCCCTGTACATCCTCGTGTTGCCAATGAAGTGCAGATTGACAGAATAATTGACAGCATCAATGCACCTGGTTCACTCACTCGTTTAAGGGCAACTCAGCTAGCAAATTTCTGTGGGCACTTCGCATTCGTATCAATATCAGAACCCAAGAAAGTTGAAGAAGCCTTCATGGAACCTGAATGGATTCAAGCTATGCAAGAAGAGCTTCAACAGTTTGAACTGAATAATGTATGGGAACTGGTCAAGCGTCCTGATCCACGGAAGCACAACATAATAGGCACCAAATGGATATACCGCAACAAGCAAGATGAGCATGGTCAAGTTCTCAGAAATAAAGCTCGTCTCGTTGCTCAAGGATATACTCAAGTGGAGGGCATTGACTTCGATGAAACATTTGCTCCTGTGGCTAGGCTTGAAGCCATACGCATACTGCTGGCCTATGCAAATCATCATAACATACTTCTATATCAAATGGATGTGAAAAGTGCCTTTCTCAATGGCAAGATTGAAGAAGAAGTGTTTGTTGCACAACCGCCTGGCTTTGAAAATCCAAAACATCCTGACATGGTATACAAGCTCAACAAGGCACTGTATGGCCTCAAACAAGCTCCCAGGGCCTGGTATGACACACTCAAATACTTCCTGAAGAGCAAAGGCTTCATACCTGGTTCCCTGGATCCCACTCTTTTCACGAAGACATATGATGGTGAACTGTTTGTGTGCCAAATATATGTGGATGACATTATCTTCGGCTGCACCTATCAGAAGTACAGTGAAGAGTTTGGATATATGATGCAAGAGCAATATCAGATGTCCATGATGGGGGAGCTGAAGTTCTTCCTTGGTCTTCAAATACGACAACAGCGCAATGGCATCTTCATATCTCAAGAGAAGTATCTCAAAGATTGCCTGAAGAAGTTCGGTATGCAAGACTGCAAAGGCTTCACAACACCAATGCCAGCCAAACATCATCTAGGTCCTGACGACAATGGTAAAGAGTTCGATCAAAAGTTATACCGCTCCATGATTGGGTCTTTGCTTTATTTATGTGCATCTAGGCCAGATATCATGCTTAGTGTTTGCATGTGTGCTCGATTTCAAGCGGCACCAAAGGAGTCGCATCACTTAGCTGTGAAGCGAATTCTTCGATATTTGGCTCACACCCCAACTCTAGGACTATGGTATCCAAAGGGCTCAGAGTTTGATTTGGTTGGATTTTCGGATGCTGATTATGCTGGTGACAAAGTTGATCGCAAGTCTACATCAGGCACATGTCACTTTCTGGGACGCTCACTTGTATGTTGGTCTTCAAAGAAGCAGAACTGTGTATCTCTCTCCACTGCTGAATCTGAATACATTGCCGCTGGATCTTGCTGCACTCAGCTTCTATGGATGAAGCAAACACTCAAGGACTATGGCATTCATCTGAAGCAAGTGCCGCTATACTGCGACAACGAAAGCGCCATCAAGATTGCCAACAACCCAGTTCAGCACTCGAAGACAAAGCACATTGAAATTCGTCATCACTTTCTCAGAGATCATGTTGTGAAGGAAGACATTGATATCATACACGTCAACACTGAAGAGCAATTGGCAGATATCTTCACCAAGCCCTTGGATGAGAAGAGATTTTGCAAGTTACGGTGTGAGCTAAATATCTTGGAATCCTCAAATGTCCTGTGATCAGGCACACATCCTAACACTTATGCATATTGATGACTTAGATGTGCAACACACAAAGTAAAGTATATCTTCAATCAATGAAGACATACGTTCTAAGTGTGAATACACTAATGTGGAATTTGACTTCGGAGTGCCACGATAATTGTGCGCCGCGTCTGGGTCTAATACTTCCTATATGGTGGGTAACGCCACCACCAAAAGTTCCAGTTTGAAGTGTTTCACTCATGGCGTTACCTTGCAATATCTTCACATTTGGTTTCGCTTCGAACTCAACATGTCTTCATGATTATCTTCACTACGTTGATTATATAGATATATACATACCAGTGTTCTGTCCTCTACAGCATTCACTTATAGCTATGTCTTCTTGGTTGAATCTTTTAAACTAAGTGAATGTGATCGGACCCTAATCTCTCTATGCTGTCTATCTCAAATTCTATCTCTCCAAGTCATATGCATTCTATTGAAACTGTCGAATGTCTTCACTGTGTCCTTGTCAGCTGAAGATATAGAGACAACCATAAAGTCCGTTTTTAATGCTCATTCCTCCACATAAAATCCAGAGAAGCAGGAACGAACGCCCGACAATTTAGGCGTGCGTGGGACATGGAACAAACCCCAAACTTCCGCTAACTGGCCACACGTTCCTCAAATGCGAACCGCCAGGGGCACCTGTGTAATAGCATAGTGCCGCCCCTGAGCCTATAAATTCACACTTACCGCGGTCATTATCTCCTTCTTCCACCCTCGCACGAACCCTAGCGCCACCGCTAGCACTCGACGACGCCGGAGACGAAGCGCTTCGCTGCCGCAACCTCTCCAACGCCATCCTCACGCCGACCGCGGACATCGTCCTCTCTGCCGTCGCCGTAGGTGTTTTCCGTCGCCAAGTTAGGGCACGGAGGACTGAACTGCTCGGCATCAACTCCCACTTCCGTCTAGCAGTTCTAAGTGTGGTAAATAAAACTTCTTTTTATAGCCCCTTCTGATCTTATGGTTCTGTCACTTTCTGCCATAAGAAGTTTGTCTTCACACAAGTTAGATCTCTCAATCTGCATCTCATAACATGCCTAGTATATTCACTTGTGCCTCATAAAGTAGTTAGATTCCTCACTTGTACTGATCTGTGGGTTCGTACAAATCTGGAACCAACTTCTTATCTATGAGTGAATGTCTTCGCACGATGAGGTCAATGTCTTCTAAACTGATTAATCTTCAAAACCTTCTGAGAATGCATATGACCTCTTCCCCTTCCCTCGCACCTTAATGCTGTCATAGGTACATGTCCGTGGGAGAATCCTTCGGTTCTCATAGTCTGCATTCATTTGCAGAATTCCTACAGCATCACATAAACTCTCCTGAAGCCAGTTCCTGTTGGTCCAGAAAAAGAAAGCCTTTGAAGCCTTTGAAAGTTTTGAAGCCTTTCAAGTTAAAGTTTGTGGCTTTAGAAGCAGCAGCAAGGAAGGGGGGCAGACAGAGACGTGAGGGAACTTCCAAAGATCTGCCTGAAGACTTGGTAGAAATGTACAAAACAGATCCAGAAGAGAGCTATGGGCAGCGCAAGACCCGAATCCAATGGATTCGACGCTATTGGGCAGAACAGTGGTTCAAATACCGCTTCTTCACCCAGGAGTATGCTGAAAAGAGTGCTATCAAGAGGCCATGGGGGGATATCTTATACAAGAACCTTGTACCCAGGACCAGAGATGAAGCCATTGCTCAAGGCTTCTACCCATGCATGGTCCGAGGACCACAGCCTGATGATGCACATCCGTCGTCACTTCTCTGGTGTCGTGACGACAATCTATTCAAGCGCAACTACCAGTTTGCCCAACAGTTAGCGAAGCAGGACAAGAAGAAATATGGGTTAGACTTCAACCCTGGCCTCTCTGCACCAAGGGCAGATGGCACACGCAACGCAGAACCCAATATCATCGGTCCGTTTGCCAACCTTGAGGGCCTCATCACCTACATCCTAGTCCAAAGGGCTGTCGTGAATGACCCTCCAGCTGACTCTGAGTCTGATGAAGCTCCTGCTGTGCTGAAGCCAAAGCAGACGAAGAAACCAAAAGCTTCAAAGCCGGCCCCTGCCTCAAAAATCTCAAGGGCGAAGCCATTGAAAACTGCACCTCTTGAAGTCATTGTGCAGTCTGAAGACGTATCCCGCGTCTCCAAGCCCTAGAAGGAAAAGGAGCCCCATCAACAAACAGGCAAAGAGCTCACAGCTGCTGCCATTCTGCGCAGCGAAGCCATAGATCTATCAAGTGATGAAGAACTTGGAGATGACGCTCTAGAGCAGGTCATCAAAAGCAAAGAAGAAGCTGAAATCTTCAAAAATTTGCCTCTCTTTGATGTCGCCATCATACACAGCTTCATCGACGAATGGTTTGACACACCAGACATAAGCTTCAATGATCTGCAGCTGCCCGTTAGACTCAGCGTCGCCTTCCAAGGCGCAATTGCTTCAGAACTGGCCATTGCTCAGCGCATTGTTGAGCTGAAGCAGAAAATTGATCATGAAAAGGCTCAGTTCAAGAAGCACATGGCCAGGCTCAGCGTGCAGGAAGTGAAGAGCTTCAAAACCATGCTGCATGAGCTCAAAGAAAATTTTATGAAGAAGCATGCTGAAGCTCAGGGCTCACGTGAGCGGATGAAGTCTCTGGCAGAACGATGTGTGCAGGCCTACAATGAGGCCGAGAAGCGCAAGGCACTTGGGCGTCCTGGCATCGACCCCAAGATGGCCGCAAAGAAGAAGAAGCAGCCTGCTATGAATGAACCAGAGGCACCAAGACAAGAAGCTCCAATTGTCTTCCCCACTGCAACGACTGGCTCGAAGCCAAAGAGCCGATCAACAGCTTCAGAGCTTAAGAAGACAAGAACTACAGAAGCTAAAGCCAGAAAAAGGAAGAGCTCTGAAGCCTCTCCTACTGCCCCCAGCAAAAAGAAGCGCAAGATCAAGAAATCTCGGGCTGCTCCCACAGAGCCCTTGATGGTTGAACCCCTCTCTGTCATTCACCCCAATGCAGAAAGACGACTGACAGTTCATGAGCCTGCTCCCACAGAGGCTCCTAAAGCTAAAGATATTCCAGCAGCCGACCCCATAGTTGCTGAAGACATTGGTCACCAAGACAATGTACAAGATGATGCAGCCCTTCCTCAGCTTGAAACAAGCGAACTCATCAGTATTGGTCGTCCTCTGACGCCAATGGAACAAGATGAGTCATGGGCGGATCGCCCTCAGGAGGAAGAAGACTTTGAGGCCCAGCCCACTCCAACCCCACAAGCGTCGTCTGCGTTCCGTAGGCTTTGCAAAGGTCCAAGGCCTCAAGTCCATACTGCAGAAATTCCGGCTGCATCAGCCGAAGACAATGAAGAAGCACCACCAGAACCCACTTCCCCGCTCCATCAAGATACAGTTCTCCAGGAGAACATGCCTGAGTTTGCTCCTCCAACTACACAAGAGGAGGAAGAAAATGTTGCGGCTGCCACCACAAACACTGAAGCCAATGTGGAGCCCGCCCCACTAAATGCTTCAGCGGACAGCGAAGCTACTGAGCCAGACACTTCTGTTCCTGAGTCTGCTGCTGGCCATCAATTTGATTATCATATTGAGCACAGGCCTCATGTCCAGAAGCCAGTCCCAAGGCTTCCAAGGTTCCCAGGTCCTGCATCAGCACCTGGCTCCTTTGATATTAACAGCTTCAAGGCAGACAATACATTTTTCAACAGCTCCAAGAACCCCTATTCAAGGGAAAGGATTGTATCAGACAGGTTCTGGAGCTATTCTCAGCGCAGCTATTATTCATGCATCTTATACAACCAAGGTCGCATCTTCCCGCACAAGCGCCTTGAGGTTGAAGCCATTGCTGGTCTGCCCTGCCTTGAGGAAGCCTTGGATTGCTTCAAGCAAGTGGGTCTGCTGCCGTTTGTGACTGATGAAGAGCACTGGAATGAAGAGCTTCTGCTTCAGTTCTATGCCACTCTCCATATAAAAGGATACAACAGAGATCCGAAGACTTGGGTCCTGGAGTGGATGACCGGCAATGTCCATCATGAAGCCAATGCATTTGATATCATTGAGCTCACCTGCCTGCCCACTCCTGGCGAATTCTTCGAGGAAGGCTGTCAACTACATTCTGAAGCTATTGAGAGCATATTCCAGAGGACTGAACCAAATATGAGTCAGATGCTCTCAATGATGAAGCCATTGCCTCAGGATGCACCCTATCCAACTGAGTTCTTCGTTGAAGACTTTGAGTATCTGCCCAGGACCATATATCACATCATCCGGCGGACTCTCTGGCCCATTAAGGGACACTCACCACATGCCAAGATTGAGGGTGCAATGAAGACTCTCATATTCTATATCCTGCATGGCAAATGCTTCAACGCACAGGATCTCTTCATACGCCAACTTGCAGCGTCAGGCTCAGAATTATTTGGTTTGAAGTTCTATGCTCCTTGGGTGATGAGGCTGATCAAACCGCACTCTGCGATCTCGTATCAGCCCTCTGCCCGAAACCATCAGATCTTCTTGCCAGATGTGGATACCTCTGCTGAAGCAATATATCCTGAGCCTGACAAGCAACTGATAAGTTTTCAGAATGCAGAACACCAGAGCTTCACGCAGAATGTTGAAGGTGTTGAAGCCATATCCAGGGTATATCCGTTGGCTGGCACTACACGGGCACCAGCATCTACTGAAGCCACAGACAGCACAAATGCTCCAAGACCCAAGAAGCGTGCTCGTGTCCTCACTGACCGAGAGCTTCTTGTGGCCCTTCACCAAAAGCAGGATAGGCATCACGACTGGCTAAAACGTCAGATGAAGAGCCTCTTGGTGGATGTAAATCGTCTTCGAAACCTTGCCACCAAGAATGCCTTCGTTACACACGAAACCTGCCGTCTTACATGGAAAGGGCTCTCAATGATATGTACTGAAGCTGAACTTGAAGAGGATGGCTTCACAGAGCGTTTCAAGTTTGACACCACACCTCCTAGAAGGGCTGTGATGCGCAACACACCATCACTTGAAGACTCTGAGTTTTCTTCATCTGCTGCCACAGTTACTGCAAGGATCATTG
Source organism: Triticum urartu (assembly GCF_003073215.2). Lineage (NCBI taxonomy): Eukaryota > Viridiplantae > Streptophyta > Magnoliopsida > Poales > Poaceae > Triticum > Triticum urartu. The sequence continues at coordinate 399,931,264 of NC_053022.1, forward strand.
ATGAAGACGACGATGCTACATCACCACCACCTGCTTCAGCACATCCAAGCTCTGCACCGCCAAACAACTCCACCGACCCTGCTGCGCCTGGGAACGCGTAGAAAACTCTATGTCTTCGAACCTTTTTGGTCATTACTGACAAAAGGGGGAGAAGCATATGATGTTTATAGTCTTCAAGCGGGTCAATACGGGCGGGTGCCTTATGTTTTGTTATATTTTGCTTCGTGTTTACAACTCTTGTTTTTGCTTCATTTGGTTCTTTTGAGTTGTAAACACTAAAACTCGATGGTCGTCTGCTACTTGTTTGCCACTCTGTTTGCGAAGATAAATTCTGCATGTGCGACGATAAATTCCGCACTTATCTCATTCTACAGACGTCCATTTTCCATTATGCATGTCATTATCTTCATATACTTTCACATGCATAGTGGATTGTCATCATAAGCTGAAGTGGATCTCCACAAGTACAACCTGCCATGTGCATTTGCATTCCAAAAGCAAATTAACTTATATGCACATCTTCAGGGGGAGCCCTTGAAACTTATGAAGACAATTCCCTATCCTTTACAAACTTCACACTTTATATTCCCCGTTGAAAACTTCAACTAGTTTGTCATAAATCACCAAAAAGGGGGAGATTGTAAGTGCATCTAGTGCCACCCCTAGTTGGTTTTGGAGTATTGACGACAAACCTAGTTGAGGGACTAATGTGTTTGTGAGAATTGCAGGAAAAACACAGGTAGAAGTCCCTCATTGATTCGGTTTTACTACCAGAGATGACCCCTAAAAATGTATGAAGACATTGAAGACAAAGGTGGTACATGAAGATATTCACTTTGAAGACTATGACAAAAGAAGACACGTTATGAAGCATATGGAGCTCGAAGACTTAGATCTTTCGTAGTTCTTTTTATTTTGTGTTGAGTCATAGGAACCACCGTACTGTTGAGTGGGGTCCAGGAGAACCAGTCAGAATGACTGAAGTGATGCCTAAATCAAAAACCTATGTCTTCGAGTGAAGACAATGAGAGCGAATCTTGTCCAGAGCCGGACAAGTCAGCTTTGCTTGTAGCCCAAGTAAAGTTGCCATGAGAGTTCGAAATCTGACCGTTGAGACATGTGTCAGTTCCTTAGTGACCCAGGGTCATTTCGGACAAATCAGGTCGGGTTGCCAAGTGGCAATAAATAGCCCACCCCCACAACCATGAACGGTTGGCTGCTCAGATTTCAGTGCACGGCTTTTGTCGTTTGAGAGCAACCCACCTCGAAGCCTTTGAGAGAAAATTCCTAGTGAGGAGAAAAGCCCTAACCACCCAGAGCCAGAGTAAATTGGGCATCACTTAAGTCTTCTTGTCTGTGTGATCTGAAGACTTATTACACTTGAGGACTGTGAATCCTCCAGACGGTTAGGCGTCGCGTTCAGAGCATCCAAGAGACATTGTGGATTGCGAGTGAACGAAGTTTGTGAAGGTTAGGGAGTCTACCTTGAAGACTTACCAGAGTGATTGGGCGAGGACTAAGTGACCTTAGCTCAAGGAGAATACGGTGAGGACTTGGTGTCCTGAACTGTGTGTTCAGGACTGGGTGTCCGGGACTGTGTGTCCTAAGGTTTAAATACCTAGCCGCTCCAACCAGACGTACAGTTGTCACAGCAACTGGAACTGGTCCAACATATCATTGTCTTCAACGAGTCACTGGTCTCATCTTCACTTCCTTTTCTTACTATTACTCATTGTGAAGCCATTGCATGCTTGCTTTATCTTTTGTCTTCACAACGTGAATGTATGATCTGTTTGGCTTCATAACTTCTTCCTACCTGATCCTTATTACACTGAAGCTGTTTGTCATTGTGCTTTCACTCTATTAAATACATGACCATGGCTGACCTAGTGTAATCTAACTTCCGCTGCATAGTAATAGGCATAATCTCCGCTGTTTGTCTTCATAACTCTCACATTTTGAAGACTTTCATAAAAATCGCCTATTCACCCCCCTCTAGTCGATATAACGCACTTTCAGATTGCCTCTCGGGCTGAGGATGAACAGTACAGGGGGAAGAACGGCCTCCTGAGGAGAGGTGTTCTTGTGCTTGGCGAACTTGTGGTTGTTCTGGTCTCTCTTTATCTCACCCCCTAGCTATGGTGGTGGCTAGTCCTATTTATAGTGGCCCTGGTCCTCTCCCTAAATATTGAGTGGGAAGGGAGCCAACAACGACCAAATTGAAAGGGGACAGCTAGTACAGCTTATCCTGACAAAAGCAGTCTTCGCCTGCCAAAGGCTCTGGTGGTGACACCGTCTTGGGCTCCACGGTAACCTCCGTCTTGCCGTCCCGCTGGTCTTGGTCTCGTTGCACCGATATGGAAACCTTTGCTTGACGCCTCGGTACTCCGCGCCTGCGCCTACTTCCTTAGCACCAAAGAGGAAACAAGGATGTTGCGTGCGCTGGCACCCGCCTGGCCTTGGTCGTCATGGTTCACGTCACTAGAACCTCACGAGGTTTGCCTGGCCTTGAACTCTCTGCCCCTCGCGAGCCAGCCTGGTGAGGCCGCTCCTGAGGAGGTCTTGTGCCATCGCCTCGCGAGGCTTGGCCCCTCGTGAAGGTCTTGAGTGTCTTGTTGATGAAGATGGGCCACACGGGCCCGCTCGCAGAGCCACGCCGTGGGCCGCAGGCAGGCAAGTCTGGGACCCCCGTTCCCAGAACATCGACAGTAGCCCCCGGGCCCAAGGCGCGCTCGGGCTTGGCTTCGAGGCGAAGCGAAAGGTCAAGTGCAGAGCACCGCGGGGCCCAATAGCCTGCGGCCTTGGTCGATGCGTGGCGGTTGATTGGACGTGGGCATCTCCGCTTCCCCATGCTGCCTCGGCAACTGCCCGACTTGACAAGTCCCTGCGGCATGCAAGGAAAACCATCATTACCTATGATCGTGGGGGTGCTGGTTGGCCTTCTCCTGGTATAAATGGGAGGAGGGCGGAGCCCCGTTCGCCCATCTTTCCTCTTCCTCTCTCGCTTCTTCTCCTTCCTAGCTCCACTCCTTGCTTGTGCAGACATGGCGCCGATCTGGAGGTTCTCGGCCGCAGAGAAGGGCAAGGCTCCCCTCACTGAGCCCGAGCTGCTCCCGCCGAAGAAGAGGAGGTCCCATCACTGCGAGATGGTAGTGAGGCCGGTGGTGTCGCGGCCTTGGTATGAAAGGCCACCTACTGGGTACCCGCTGCCCTTGTATGCTCACGTCGATGTTTCCGGAGGGAGGAGCGGTGAGCGGCGCCGCTCGCGCCAGAGCCGTGGCCGCCGCTCCACAGAGGCGCACTCTGTCGCCCCAGGGGTCCACGCGACGAACTCCTCGCGCGAGTTCGTTCTGTGGGCGGCGATGTCCCTGAGAACCTGGATTCGCCTCCCGCAGTTCTTCGCCGCTGAGATGCCGCCGAGGGGCCCTCGTGAGCTTTGGCTGCAACACGCCGACTGCGACACCCCAGCGACTGGAGCGGAGATTGGAGCCGTTGCCTCCGGGAAGATCTTCATGACCCAAGGCTGGGGCGAGATTGCCCGAGTCTGCCGCGCGGAGGGCGCCCTCGTGATCCACTTCAAATACAACGGTGCCACCATGCTGTTCTTCAAGGTCTTCGACGAGGAAGGCCGCTGCCTGGAGTGCTGCCCCGAAGGAGGTCGCCAGGATTATGCTGCGGCGGGCACTGGGCTCACCACAGGCCTCGCCTGCAGCTCCTCCAGTGACAGCGGCGACTCCTGGTGGTCCAGTGATAACCCACAAGTATAGGGGATCGCAACAGTTTTCGAGGGTAGAGTATTCAACCCAAATTTATTGATTTGACACAAGGGGACCCAAAGAATATTCTCAAGTGTTAGCAGCTGAGTTGTCAATTCAACCACAGCTGGAAACTTAATATCTGCAGCAAAGTGTTTAGTAGCAAAGTAATATGATAGTAGTGGTAACGGTGGTAAAAGGTAATGGTTGCAAAAGTAATATTTTTGGTGTTTTTAGTGATGATAACAATAGCAACGAAAAAGTAAATAAGCGAAGAACAATATATCAAAAGCTCATAGGCAATGGATCAGTGATGGAGAATTATGCCGGATGCGGTTCATCATGTAATAGTCGTAACCTAGGGTGACACAAAACTAGCTCCAGTTCATCAATGTAATGTAGGCATGTATTCCGAATATAGTCATACGTGTAGGAGATATGCCCTAGAGGCAGTAATAACAGTTATTTTCTACCTCCTGGTTTGTAATGAAGGTTTATGTTCCATGCTATAACTGCAATGATTCTCGAGTCTGCAAATAAAACGAGGCTTGGAGGGAAACTCATGTGCACGTGTGGGATAATAAACGGTAAAATGTATTCCTAGTCAAGCCTCTATGACTGGCTCAAGTATTGCATGATGATCCTGTTTTCCTGATCATGGGCATGACTATGCTGACAATTTTTAGGGCACAATTGTTAGTAGAACACATGTGTTGAATCGACCCAATATGATGTTATGCTATGAGATACTTTCGTCACAAGTTAATGGTTAATAACACAGGGAAGTTAATGTTTGCACAATTCCTTATACCATGAGAGTATCGAGTTTCTTCATACTTGCTTCGTGAACTTTGGGGTTTGTTAAACGTCATCCGTAACTGGGTGGCTATTACGGTGGCTTATGGGTTCACAAAAAAGTATGGCAAGTAATGAGATAGCTCAAGATTGGGAATTGCTTCTCCGACGATGGAGAGATATACTCGGGCCCTCTCGGTGTAACGGTATCCATCATCGTCTGGCCAGACACCTTGTGATTTGATCACTGGGATGCCAGAACACGAAAACGAGAAAAGAGAACAAAACCGGTAACGAGGTAACTTGCATGGTGGACAAAGTGTTGGCCCACGGGAATGCAATAAATCTCACCTCGGGTATTTGTGACATATGGCGAAGCAACATGAATAGCTCACAGGAACTGGAGGTTCACTCGAATATTTCATTTGTGTGGGTATAGGGGTCAATATGGGTGTCCACGGCTCCGATGTTGATCATTGATCGGAAGGGGTTCCAGGTCATGTCTATACTTCACCAAACCTATATGGTCACACGCTTAAGGTTCATCTATCTGCTGAATACTAGACGGGGAGTCTGAGAGAAAGTAACCAGAAAAGTTTCGGAGACAACGGAAGAGTTCCGGAGAGAGAACATCGAAAGAGTTTCGGTAAAACCGAAAAGTTGTTTCGGAATATATTATTAGGTCAAAATGGTTTCGGCACTTGCCTGGAAATTCTTAGAGGGCCCCAGAATTGGTCTGGGAACCTTTGGGAATTTTCGAAGAGAAAAACCGAAAATGTTCCGGAGCTGCCGTAACCGCCGTTGTTGCTTTTTGCTGATAAAAGTCACCACACCGGAGATGTTTCGGATCATGCCCAGTATAATTTTAGAGGGTGCCGGAAATGTTGTGGGACCTTCCGGAATTTTTCAGAAAAAATGTTTCACAGAAAATATCTTGTCTCAGCACGAGGGGATAACATCCCACGAATCGGGGGTTACATGTTTGGTGGCTTTTTGTCTAGGGAGCACCCATATTTCTAGGAGACATGTCAGTGGCTTGTTCCCCCCCCCCCATGGGAGGGGGCAAGGTTGTGGCTGGCCAAGGGGGTGCCTCCATGGTGTCCCCTTGGTGCCCCACTTGAGTTACCATTTCACCCTTCATGTGGGACATGTAGCATGGGTGTTTTGGTATTTCCTCCACCACCCCACCCCTTGCCTTTGCCTATAAAAGGAGGATAAGGGGCTGCCATTATCCTCATCCCTTGCTCTCATACACATGCCATGCATTATCTGTCTTCTTCTCTCCCTCCCACGAAAAGAGTTCCATAGAGCCGTAAGGCTGTCTGGGTTCCGACAGGAACTAGTTCTGGACGGCGAAGCCCTGCCGGATAGCTGACACCGTATGTGTGCAACCCCGTAGAGAGGTCATAGTTTTGGTCTTTTTCCCGAGGGGCTGTTCGAGTGTCCTCCCGAAGGGTTGTCCGAGTCTCCATTCTAGTTTCGAGGGTCCTCCCGAAGGGCTGTCCGCGACATCATCCGGGGGACTGTCCGACCGCCTCCTGAAGGGCTGTCCGGCAAGGGAGTACATCCTCGCGGTTGGGAGGTTGTAAATCCTAGCTGCGGGGATTTGCACCAGCGATCTCCACCGACTCTTCTTCTGCTGTGCATCGAGTCGGTACAGAACAAATCAAACCTTGTATGAAGTCTCCATAGTGGTCCTGGGCGTGCTCGCTATACCGATTTTTTTTGTTTTCTGTCGCGTTCCCCTATAGTGTCATCAAGAGACGTGCTATGCGTAGATGCAGGTTACGATCTAGAATACATGGAGATGTATGGGTATTGCATAATACAATTTTGGAGTAGATGAGATCTATTGCTGAAAATTATTTATGCGGGTGACAGATGAAATCTGTTACCCGACATTCTTGTTGCTTCCCTAGAATTTGCGTTTGCTCAATCTCGAGACAGCATGGTGGAATTTGACAAAGTTCTAGCAATCCGTGATCCTGATTGATCATGGAAGTGCTATCAGTTCTTTGGGTTCTGCCATAGTCAAAAGAAAGATGAAATTCACAGATGAAAGGGCATTGCAGATATATCTGCACGGGGGTCATGCGTATGACAAAGTTTAGTATGGGGCTTGAGATTTAATTATCTCATGTTTCATACACCCCGAGATGTTAATCTAGCAACTTGAATAATCACACTTGATGATAAAACGTTGGTAGCTGCGGTTTAAGTCAAAACCTTAGAAGCCACGTAAAATAATTTTTTGCATAAACCGATTAGAGGCGTCTAACTTGGTTTTGCAGGATGTGCATGTGATGTGGTATAGCAATGCTCATTTTCAATTTGATCATGTATGAGATGACTATATGATGTAATTAACATGACCTGCGTGTCATGATTCGACATGATGGCTGGAGCCATATGATTGCACTTTAATGACCTGCGTGTCAACCTTAAGTAATGCATTTATTTTATCCGCTATGGAGATAGCAATATTATCTGGTGCATCGACAAGGTGGTGGCAATCTTCGCAAAGGTGAACACTGACGCGAATGCCGGAGACGAAGAAATACTTGACTTCTCCGTCAGAAGAGGCTATACCATATCATGCCATTATGAATTGCCTAAGATGTTTATCCCTCTTGATGCACCCTTCTTGATTGCGCGGTAGTCTCTTTTATTAGGGTGATCTCTCACTTAAAATATCAAGTAGTTAGTGTTCTCCCAAGTGTAGCACCGTCACAACATCTATCCTTTTGGGGTTCGCCATGGATGCATGGGTGCGAATGATTGGAGAAATGTAAGGCAGGTGAGGTCAGAACTCGCAGCAAGATCACTTGGTTGTCTTGACGTTCATGGCAGGATCGTCCTGAGCTCGGAAAACACGCATCGAAAGATGAACAAGAGTCACATAGAGATGTGATCGGCAAGTTGGCCTACCAATTGAAATCCTCGTCATGAGATGATGATTCTATGACGTTGAATTGATATTTGGATCTTGAATCACTCAAAATCAATTTTGAGAGATATGGATTTGAGTGGGAGCACACTTTAGAATAAAAATGTTTATTCACTAGTGCAAATTTCATTATAAACAAAGTCTAAGTGAAACTTTTTTTTTCCGTTGTAGATCAAATGGCTCGCAACACGGCGTTCAACTTAGGCCCGATGTTAGAGAAAGAGAAGTTAGCTACGACTGGAAACAACTATGCGGATTGGGTCTGTAACCTGAGGATTTTCCTCAGGAGCGCTAAGAAATTTTACGTGCTTGAAACTGCTCTTCTAGCTAAACCGGCGGCAGAGGCCCCGGAAGATGAACAAAATGTCTGGGCCACTAAGGATGATGATCACAACTTAGTGCAGTGCCTCATGCTAGCTTGCATGAGTCTAGGGCTTCAAAAATGTTTTGAATTCCATAAACCCCGTGATATGATCCGGGAATTGGATGCTCTGTACAAGGAAACCGCAAAGTCTGAACAATTTGATATCATGAAGGCTTTGATGGGATGCAAGATGGCTGAGGGTAGTTCAGTTGGCGAACACGTGGTCAAAATGATTGGCTATTCTGAAAGGCTTAAAGCCCTGGAATTTCCACTTCCACCTGGCCATATGATGGACATGTTGCTTTCTTCACTCCCCCTGTCTTACAACGGTTTTGTCATGAACTACAACATTACAAGGATGGAGAAGACACCGGAAGAGGTGCTCGCCATGCTGAAAAATACAGAAGGAGGAATGTGGAAAAATCGCAAGCAAGTGTTGCTTGTGAATAAAACCGCCAGTTTCAAAAAGAAAGGCAAGCCAAAGAAGGGCAAGGGCGCCAGTAAGACCGTCTCCCAAAGCAACTCTAAGGGCGGAGCCAAGAATGAAACTGAGTGCTTCTACTGCAAGGGCATAGGACACTGGAAGAGAAACTGCAAGAAGTATCTGGAAGATAAGAAGACCGGGAAAACCGGAAAAGGTATAATTGTTATACAGGTTAATGTCATTGACGTTTTGCTTGCTAGCGAAAAATTCTAAGTCTTGGGTATTTGATACCGGATCGGTTGCTCACATTTGCAAGTTGATACAGGGGCTTCAGAAGGTGCACAAGCTGGCAAAGAATGAAGTCGTAATGCATGTCGGGAACGGCACTGGGATCGCCGCTCAAGCCGTCGGCATTATGCCTCTACGTCCCCCTTCAGGATTTATATTAGAACTAAGTAACTGTTATTTTGTTCCACTGTTGTGTAGAAACATTATCTCCGGATCATGTTTAGTACACGATTGGTATTCGTACAAGTCTGAGAACAATGGTTGTTCACTTTATTGTAAGGATATGTTTTATGGATTTGCACCCATTGTTGGGGGCCTTTTCATACTAAATCTTGAATGTGAAAATGATGTCTTTAACGTGAATGCCAAACGCCTTAAGAAGGCTGATACCACCACCACTTACTCGTGGCACTGTCGGCTTGGCCACATCAGAAAGAAACGCATGCAAAGACTCCAGAGAGATGGAGTTTTACCGTCCTTTGATTTTCAATCATTTGACACATGTGAAGCTTGTCTGATGGGGAAAATGACCAAGACGCCGTTCACGGGTCATCCTGAACGGGCGGGTGAATTATTGGAAATAATACATAGTGATGTATGTGGTCCAATGAGTACAGCCACACGGGGTGGATATTTCTACTTCGTGACTTTTACTGATGATTTAAGTCGATATGGCTATATCTACTTAATGAAGCATAAGTCGGAAACCTTTGAAAATTTCAAAGAATTTCAGAATGAGGTAGAAAATCATCGTAACAAAAGGATTAAGTTTCTGCGGTCTGATCGCAGAGGCGAATATCTTAGTCATGAGTTTGGCCAACATCTGAGTGATCGTGGAATCGTTTCACAACTTACGCATCCTGGAACTCCACAAAGAAACGGAGTATCGGAAAGACGTACCGAACCCTATTGGACATGGTAAGGTCGATGATGTCTCTTATAGATCTACATATATCTTTTTGGGGTCATGCATTAGAAACTGTCGCTCACACACCAAACAGAGCACCGTCTAAGTCTGTTAAGACGACACCACATGAGATGAGGAATGGGAAGAAACCCAGTTTGTTGCATCTTAAAATTTGGGGATGTGAGGTACATGTAAAACGTTTACAACCTACCAAACTCGATCCCAGATCAGACAAGTGTAACTTTGTAGGTTATCCAAAAGAAACAATTGGGTATTCCTTCTACCTACCCTCTGAGCACAAAGTGTTTGTCGCTAAAAGCGGAGTCTTTCTTGAGAAATAATTTTTCACCAAAGAATTAAGTGGGAGGACAGTACAACTTGATGATATTAGTGAATCTTTAGCAACTGTTGATATGGCTAAGGAACCGGAAGAAATTCTGCTAATTATCCCTGCAATTGAGCCAGAAGTTGTCGCATATGATGCGGAGACTTCGGACAATGTTGTAACTGAACCGCGCAGATCAGGTAGGGCTATCCAGCCACCTGAGTGGTTTCATAATGAAATCTTCATTCTTGAAGACGATGAGCCTGCGCACTACAAGGAAGCGATGGCGGGGCCCAGCTCAAAAGAATGGCACAAGGCCATGAGATCCAAAATGGAATCCATGTACGAAAACCAAGTTTGGAACTTGGAAGAACTTCCAGAAGGCGCAAAGCCGATTGGTTGTAAATGGATATGCAAAAGAAAGACGGACGCGGATGGTAACATTACTATCCACAAAGCTAGACTTGTCGCGAAAGGGTTCACGCAAGTTCCAGGAGTGGACTACGATGAGACTTTCTTGCCCGTAGCTATGCTTAAGTCTGTTCGGATATTGCTAGCAATTGCTGCTTATTTCAACTATGAAATATGGCAGATGGATGTCAAAACGGCTTTCCTAAATGGAAACCTCAAAGAGGATGTATACATGATACAACCAGAAGGTTTTGTCATTCTTGAGGATGCTGGAAATGTATGCAAACTTCAGAAAGCCATTTATGGTCTGAAGCAAGCATCAAGGAGCTGGAACATTCGTTTTGATGAAGTGGTCAAAGAGTTTGGCTTCATCAGGAATGACGAAGAATCTTGTGTTTACAAGAAGTTTAGTGGGAGCGCAAAAGCATTTCTAATCTTGCATGTGGATGACATATTGTTGATTGGAAATGATGTGAATTTTCTTAGCGAAATAAAAGACTCATTGAAAAGAGGTTTTCAATGAAAGACTTACGTGAGGCGGCATATGTATTGGGCATCAGAATCTATAGAGATAGATCAAAATGCCTGATAGCGCTTAGCCAAAGCACGTACATTGACAAGGTGTTGAAAAGGTTCAACATGCAGAACTCCAAGAAAGGCCTACTCCCCATGTCACCTGGCATAGTGCTTTGCAAGAATCAGAGTCCTCGGACTCTGGATGAGAGAGTACAAATGAATGATGTTCTATATGCCTCGGCAGTTGGTTCTATTATGTATGCCATGCTATGTACAAGACCAGATGTTTCCTATGCGCTAAGTGTTAGCAGTCGGTACCAAAGTGATCCAAGGTTGGAACACTGGGCCGCAGTCAAGGGTATTCTTAAGTACCTCAGAAGGACCAATGATTTACTCCTTGTGTACGGAGGTGATGAAGAGCTCATTGTAAGTGGTTACACTGATGTAGGCTTCATGACTGACCCAGATGACTTCAAATCTCAATCAGGCTATGTTTTCATATTGAACGACAGCGCAGTTGATTGGAAAAGTTCCAAACAAAATACTGTGGCGGATTCTACGATGGAGGCGGAGTATGTTGCTGCTTCAGAAGCCTCCAAGGAGGCGGTATGGATCAAGAAATTTCTTGAAGACCTTGGTGTGGTTCCAAGTGCTCTGGACCCGGTGGAGATCTATTATGATAATAGTGGCGCCGTGGCTCAGGCAAGGGAGCCAAGTTCGCACCATAAGACAAGACATATTCAACGCAAATTTTAACTCATTCGACATCATGTCGAAGAGGGTTTAGTGAAAGTACGCAAGGTTCACACGGATCTGAATGTGTCAGACCCGATGACGAAGCCTCTACCACGAGCAAAGCATGAGCAACACCGAATATTCATTGGTGTTAGGAAAGCCATGTAACTGGATTATGACTCTAGTGCAAGTGGGAGTCTGTAGGAGATATGCCCTAGAGGCAGTAACAACAGTTATTTTGTACCTCCTGGTTTGTAATGAAGGTTTATGTTCCATGCTATAACTGCATCGAGTCTGCAAATAAAACGAGGCTTGGAGGGAAACTCATGTGCACGTGTGGGATAATAAACGGTAAAATGTATTCCTACTCAAGCCTCTATGACCGGCTCAAGTATTGCATGATGATCCTGTTTTCCTGATCATGGGCATGACTATGCCGACAATTTTGAGGGCACAATTGTTAGTAGAACACATGTGTTGAATCGACCCAATATGATGTTATGCTATGAGATACTTTCGTCACAAGTTAATGGTTAATAACATAGGGAAGTTAATGTTTGCATAATTCCTTAGACCATGAGAGTATCGAATTTCTTCGTACTTGCTTCGTGAACTTTGGGGTTTGTTAAACGTCATCCATAACTGGGTGGCTATTACGGCGGCTTATGGGTTCACGGAAAAGTACGGCAAGTAACAAGATAGCTCAAGATTGGGATTTGCTCCTCTGACGATGGAGATATATAATCGGGCCCTCTCGGTGTAACGGTATCCATCATCGTCTAGCCAGACACCTTGTGATTTGATCACTGGGATGCCAGAACACGGAAACGAGAAAAGAGAAAAAAAACCAGTAATGAGGTAACTTGCATGGTGGACAAAGTGTTGGCCCACGGGAATGCAATAAATCTCACCTTGGGTATTTGTGACATATCACGAAGCAACAGGAATAGCTCACAGCAACTGGAGGTTCACTCGAATATTTCATTCGTGTGGGTATAGGGGTCAATATGGGTGTCCATGGCTCCGATGTTGATCATTGATCGGAAGGGGTTCCAGGTCATGTCTATACTTCACCGAACCTATAGGGTCACACGCTTAAGGGTCATCTATGTGCTGAATACTAGACAGGGAGTCTGAGAGAAAGTCACTGGAAAAGTTTCGAAGACAACGGAAGAGTTCCAGAGAGAGAACACCGAAAGAGTTTTGGTAAAACCGAAAAGTTGTTTCGGAATATATTATTAGGTCAAAATGGTTTCGACACTCGCCTGGAAATTCTTAGAGGGCCCCAGAATTGGTCTGGGAACTTTTGGGAATTTTAGGAGAGAAAAACCAAAAATGTTCCGGAGCTGCCGTAACCGTCGTTGTTGCTTCTCGCTGATAAAAATCACCACACCGAAAATGTTTTGGATCATGCCCAGAATAATTTTATAGGGTTCCGGAAATGTTCTGGGACCTTCCTGAATTTTTCAGAAAAAATGTTTCACGGAAAACATCTTGTCTCAGCACTAGGGGACAAGATCCCACGAATCGGGGGTTACATGTTTGGTGGCTTTTTGTCTAGGGAGCACCCATGGTTCTAGGAGACATGTTGGTGGCTTGTTGGACCCCCCATGGGAGGGAGCAAGGTTGTGGCTAGCCAAGGGGGTGCCCCCATGGTGTCCCCTTGGTGCCCCACTTGAGTTACCATTTCACCCTTCACGTGGGACATGTAGCATGGCTGTTTTGGTATTTCCTCCACCACCCCACCCCTAGCCTTGGCTTATAAAAGGAGGAGAAGGGGCTGACATTCTCCTCATACCTTGCTCTCATACACATGCCATGCATTATCTGGCTTCTTCTCTCCCTCCCATGAAAAGAGTTTCGTAGAGCCGTAAGGCTGTCTGGGTTCCGGCAGGAACTAGTTCTGGACGGCGAAGCCCTGCCGGATAGTTGACACCGTATGTGTGCAACCCCATAGAGAGGTCGTAGTTTTGGTCTTTTTCCTGAGGGGTTGTTCAAGTGTCCTCCCGAAGGGCTGTCCGAGTCTCCGTTCGAGTTTCGAGGGTCCTCCCGAAGGGCTGTCTGCGGCATCGTCCGGGGGACTGTCTGACCGCCTCCTGAAGGGCTGTCCGGCGAGGGAGTACATCCTCGCGGTTGGGAGGTTGTAAATCCTAGCTGCGGGGATATGCACAAACGATCTCCACCGACTCTTCTTCCGCTGCGCTTCGAGTCGGTACGGAACAGATCAAACCTTGTATGCAGTCTCCATAGTGGTCCTGGGCGTGCTCGCTATACCGAAATTTTTTGTTTTCTGTCGCGTTCCCCTACAATACGTGCTTCTGGAAAAGAACTTGCATGACAATCTTTTGTCCTACCCTCCCATGGCAGCGGGGTCCTATTGGAAACTAAGGGACATTAAGGCCTCCTTTTAATAGAGTACCGGACCAAAGCATTAACACATAGTGAATACATGAACTCCTCAAACTATGGTCATCACCAGGAGTGGTCCCGATTATTGTCACTTCGGGGTTGCCGGATCATAACACATAGTAGGTGATTATAGGCTTGCAAGATAGGATCAAGAACTCTCATATATTGATGAAAACATAATAGGTTCAGATCTGAAATCATGGCACTCGGACCCTAGTGACAAGTATTAAGCATGGCAAAGTCATAGCAACATCAATCTCAGAACATAGTGGACACTAGGGATCAAACCCTAACAAAACTAACTTGATTACATGATAAATCTCATCCAACGCATCACCGTCCAACAAGCCTACGATGGAATTACTCACACACAGTGGTGATCATCATGAAATTGGTGATGGAGGATGGTTGATGATGACGATGGTGACGGATTCCCCTCTCCGGGCCCCCGAATGGACTCCAGATCAGCCCTCCCGAGAGAGTTTAGGGCTTGACGGCGGCTCCGTATCGTAAAACGCGATGAATCCTTCTCCCTGGTTTTTTCTCCCCGAAAGTGAATATATGGAGTCAGGGTTGAGGTCGTGGAGCATCAGGGGGCCCACGAGGCAGGGGGCGCGCCCCCACCCTCGTGGATAGGTGGAGGCCCCCCTGACGTGGATCTTCCTTCCAGTATTTTTTATATATTCCAAAATAATTCTGCGTTGATTTTCAGGTCATTCCGAGAACTTTTATTTCTGCACAAAAATAATACCATGGCAATTCTGCTGAAAACAGCGTCAGTCCGGGTTAGTTCCATTCAAATCATGTAAGTTAGAGTCCAAAACAAGGGAAAAAGTGTTTGGAAAAGTAGATACGACGGAGACATATCAACTCCCCCAAGCTTAAACCTTTGCTTGTTCTCAAGCAATTCAGTTGATAAACTGAAAGTGATAAAGAAAAACTTTTACAAACTGTGTTTGTGCTTGTTGTTGTAAATATGCAAAGGCAGCATTCAAGTTTTCAACAAAGATTATGAACTAACCATATTCACAATAATATTTAGGTCTCATGTTTACTCATATCAATGACATAATCAACTAGCGAGCAATAATAATAAATCTCGGATGACAACACTTTCTCAAAACAATCATGATATGATATAACAGGATGGTATCTCGCTAGCCCTTTCTGAGACCGCAAAACATAAATGCAGATCACCTTTAAAGATGAAGGACTGACTAGACATTGTAATTCATGGTAAAAGAGATCCAGTCAAGTCATACTCAATGTAAACTAACAGTAATGAATGCAAATGACAGCGGTGCTCTCCAACTGGTGCTTTTTAATAAGAGGATGATGACTCAGCTTAAAAGTAAATAGATAGGCCCTTCACAGAGGGAAGCAGGGATTTGTAGAGGCGCCAGAGCTCGGTTTTGAAATAGATATGAATAATATTTTGAGCGGTATACTTTCATTGTCAACATAACAACCGAGAGATGGCGATATCTTCCATGCTACACACATTGTAGGCGGTTCCCAAATAGAATGGTAAAATTTATACCCCCCCCTCCACCAACAAGCATAAATCCATGGCTTGCTCGAAACAACGAGTGCCTCCAACTAACAACAGTCCCAGGGGAGTTTTGTTTGCAATTATTTTGATTTGATTTGCATAAAGCATGGGACTGGGCATCCCGGTGACCAGTCATTTTCTCGTGAGTGAGGAGCGGAGTCCACTCCTCTTGAGAATAACCCGCCTAACATGGAAGATACGGACAGCCCTAGTTGATACATGAGCTATTCGAGCATACAAAACAGAATGTTTATTTGAAGGCTTAGAGTTTGGCACATACAAATTTACCTGGAACGGCAGGTAGATACCGTATATAGGTAGGTATGGTGGACTCATATGGAATAACTTTGGGGTTTATGGAATTGGATGCACAAGCAGTATTCCTTCTTAGTATAGGTGAAGGCTAGCAAAAGACTGGGAAGTGAGCAGCTAGAGAGCGACAACAATCATGAACATGCATTAAAATTAATCAACACCGAATGCAAGCATGAGTAGGATATAATGCACCATGAACATAAATATCGTAGAGGCTATGTTGATTTTTTTTCAACTACATGTGTGAACATGTGCCAAGTCAAGCCACTCGAATCGTTCAAAAGAGGATACCACCCTATCATACCACATCACAACCATTTTAATAACATGTTGGCATGCAAGGTAAACCATTATAAGCTCCTAGCTGATTAAGCATGGCATAAGCAACTATAATCTCTAATTGTCATTGCAAACATGTTTATTCATAATAGGCTGAATCAGGAATGGTGAACTAATCATATTTACAAAAACAAGAGCGGTCGAGTTCATACCAGCTTTTCTCATCTCAATAAGTTCATCAAATAATCATCATTATTGCCTTTCACTTGCACGACCGAATAGTGTGGGTAATAATAATAGTGCACGTGCATTGGACTAAGCTGGAATCTGCAAGCATTCAATTCAAGAGAGAAGACAAGCTAATATGGCTCTTTGTTAGATCAACGATAATGCATATAAGAGCCACTCAACATTTTCATTATGGTCTTCTCCTATCGACCCCCAAAGAACAACAAAGAAATAAAACTATTTACGCGGGAAAGCTCCCAACAAGCAAAAGAAGAATGAGAAATCTTTTTGGGTTTTCTTTTTAATTACTACTACAAGCATGGAAAGTAAACTAATTAAAAGCTACAACTAATTTCTTTTGTTTTTCTTAAGGTTTATTAAACACACAAGCATAAAGCATAAAAAGGAAAATAAACTAGCATGGATGATACAATGAAAAAGTATGAGCATCGACAACTAGCAATGGGTGTGTGAACATGAATGTAATGTCGGTAAGAAATACGTACTCCCTCAAGCTTAGGCTTTTGGCCTAAGTTGGTCTATGGCCACGGCTGGCCTGGCGGATATCCAAAGTAATAGTTGGGGTCGTACTGTGAAGAAGCCTCAGATTGCCACTGGTTGGCAATCACCTCCGGATCACACTGGTAATCAGACTGTCGTGGAGGATCAAATTGTGGTTCGGGCTCTAGCTCTGTAGCTGATGTAGGGTTCCGGTAGGCGTGAATGGCCTCAAACGGAACAACGTACTTGCCTGCAGATAAATCAAACAAGGAAGGAGTAGGCAAGGTAATAGTCTCAGGATGATTTTTACCAAATATTAATTTGTACTTAAGCGCCTTTTCCCTATTCTTAACAATAAAATCATGTGCTACCATACTCTTATAATCTAAATAAACAGGAGGCATCAACTTCTCTTCCTTCTCATAATGCCTAATAGGTATGTTAAAGTGTGCAGCGAGGCGCTAGGCGAAGATGCCTCCAAGGACGAGGCCCTTAGTACGGTTAAGATTTAACCGCTTTGCAATAATAGCGCCCATACTGAATGTGTCATCACGAAATAAGGCATGGCACAAAATAACAATATCAGGGGCACTCATGTTTCCATAGTTTCCGCGCCTAATTAAGCATCTACTAGCAAATATAGAAAATTAACGTAGAACAGGAAAGTGTATGCTGGTAATTCGTGCGTCGAAAACCTTCCTTGTTTCCCCTACAGTAATGGTATTAATAAACCCATCCACATCGTCACGATGTGGTTCCTCTACGCTGCCCTCGAAAGGGATCAAACAAACTCGACAAAAATCACGAAGTGACATCTCCTTATGCTCATCATACAAATAAAATTCCACCATAGGTGGTGAGCTCCTAGCATGGAAATGAAAGTTTTGCACAAAGATATTGGTGAGTAAAAGATACTGTTCGTGTTGGTCATGGAGGAAGGCGGTGAGGCCTGCATTCTCAGACGATTCATAGAAATCATCATAAATCCCGGCTGCTCTCAAGAAATCATCACAAGGCCATTCACATGGCCAAACCTCCGCGGTGCGAGGAAGATTATATTTGGGCCTCTTATCCTTCTCACTTTGCTTATCCTTCGAGCTTCGGCTCGATGAGCCCCTAAAAAATCTCTTCATCTTTTTCTGAAAATTTCTGAAATTTTTAGTAACTTCAAAATAAAAGTGAACCAAACTCGACAAAATTGATAGCAACTACTCCTACAAGTGCCTAGAGACAATATCATGCATCAAAACTACTTCTGACCACATAAATTTGACATGCAAGCTCAATAACAGGGTCACCTAAGCAGCAAAAATATGCAATGAATAAATCACTAGAACAAAAACTAATTGGACCATTGGAGGAGTCACATACCAAGGAACAATCCCCCAAAGCATTTTTGTGAATGGAGCTTTGAGCAAGGAGATCGAAAATGGCAGCAAAATGAGCTTCGACTCGGGTTTGAGCTGGATAGTGATGTTTGTGGGAGAAAGGAGTGTGTGGTAGCTAGAATAAGTCGAGGGGAGCCACCATGGGCCCACGAGGTAGGGGGACGCGCCCAAGGGGGTAGGGCGCACCCTCCACCCTCGTGGCCAGGTGTTTGCTCCCCCTGTTGTGTTTTCAGTGCCAGATATTCTCAAATATTCCAGAAAAAATCATATTTAATATTCAGGGCATTTGGAGAACTTTTATTTTCGGGGTATTTTTTATTGCATGGATAATTCAGAAAACAGTCAGAAATTATTATTTTTGCTTTATTTAATATAAGTAACAGAAAGTAAAAAGAGGGTACAGTGAGTTGTGTTTTCTAAATTCATCCATCTCATGCTCATCAAAAGGAATCCACTAACAAGGTTGATCAGGTCTTGTTAACAAACTCATTCCGAATAACATGGAACCGGAGAATTTTTGAATAACACTAGGTTACCTCAACAGGGATATCCACATCCCCAAAAATAATAATATCATATTTCTTCTTGACAGTAGGAAGAGGAAATTCAAAACCTCCAATAGTGATCGATGGAATTTTTCCAATATAGTTGAACCTGTGAACTTGAGGTTGTTTCCTCGGAAAGTGTACTGTATGCTCATTGCCATTAACATGAAAACTGACATTGCCTTTGGTGCAATCAATAACAGCCCCTGCAGTATTCAAAAAGGCTCTTCCAAGAATAATAGACATACTATCGTCCTCAGGAATATCAAGGATAACAAAGTCCATTAAAATAGTAACGTTTGCAACCACAACCGGCACATCCTCACAAATACCGACATGTATAGCAGTTGATTTATCAGCCATTTGCAAAGATATTTCAATAGGTGTCAACTCATTCAAATCAAGTCTACGATATAAAGAGAGAGGCATAACACTAACACCGGCTCCAAGATCACATAAAGCAGTTTTAACATAGTTTCTTTTAATGGAGCATGGTATAGTTGGTACTCCGGGATCTCCTAGTTTCTTAGGTATTCCACCCTTCAAAGTATAATTAGCAAGCATTGTGGAAATTTCAGCTTCCGGTATCTTTCTTTTATTAGTAATAATATCTTTCATGTATTTAGCATAAAGATTCATTTTAAGCATATTAGTCAAACGCATATGCAAAAAGATAGGTCTAATCATTTCAGCAAAGTGCTCAAAATCCTCATCATCCTTTTTCTTGGATGGTTTAGGAGGAAAAGGCATGGGTTTCTGAACCCATCGTTCTCTTTCTTTACCGTGCTTCCTAGCAACAAAGTCTCTCTTATCATAACGTTGATTCTTTGATTGTGGGTTATCAAGATCAATAGCAGGTTCAATCTCTACATCATTATTATTGCTAGGTTGAGCATCGACATGAACATCATCATTAACATTTTCACTAGGTTCATGCTCATTACCAGATTGTGTTTCAGCATCAGAAATAGAAATATCATTGGGATTCTCAGGTGTGTCAACAACAGGTTCACTAGAAGCATGCAAAGTCCTATCATTTTTCTTTTTCATCCTTTTAGAAGGACTAGGTGCATCAATGTTATTTCTCTGAGAATCTTGCTCAATTCTCTTAGGATGGCCCCCAGGATACAAAGGTTCCTGAGTCATTTTACCACCTCTAGTCATAACTCTAACAGCATTATCATTCTTCTTACTATTTAATTCATTGAGCAAATCATTCTGATCTTTAAGTACTTGTTCTACTTGAGTGGTAACCATAGAAGCATGTTTACTAATAAGTTTTAGTTCGCCTTTAATATTAGCTATATAATCACCCAAGTGTTCAAGCATATCAGCATTGTGTTTTAATTCTCTACCAAAATAAGCATTGAAGTCTTCTTGCTTAACCATAAAGTCATCAAACTCATCCAAGCATGGGCTAGCAAACTTAGTAAATGGGATTCCAGCTTTATCATATCTATAGAGAGAATTTACCTTTACTACCTGTGTCGGGTTATCAAGACCATGTATTTCTTCAATAGGAGGTAAATTCTTAACATCTTCAGCTTTAATACCTTTTTCTTTCATAGATTTCTTTGCCTCTTGCATATCTTCAGGACTGAGAAATAGAATACCCCTCTTCTTCGGAGTTGGCTCAGGAGTTGGTTCAGGAATTGAACCAGGGATTGGATCAGGAAGTGTCCAATTATTTTCATTAGTCAACATATTATTCAATAAAATTTCAGCTTCATCTGGTGTTGTTTCCCTGAAAACACAACCAGCACAACTATCCAGGTGGTCTCTGGAAGCATCAGTTAGTCCATTATAAAAGATATCAAGTATTTCATTTTTCTTAAGAGGATGATCAGGCAAAGCATTAAGTAATTGGAGAAGCCTCCCCCAAGCTTGTGGGAGACTCTCTTCTTCAATTTGCACAAAATTATATATTTCCCTTAAATCAGCTTGTTTCTTATGAGCAGGGAAATATTTAGCAGAGAAGTAATAAATCATATCCTGGGGACTACGCACACAACCGGGATCAAGAGAATTAAACCATATCTTAGCATCACCCTTTAATGAGAACGAAAATATCTTAAGGATATAATAGTAGTGAGTTTTCTCATCATTAGAGAACAGGGTAGCTATATCATTTAATTTAGTAAGAAGTGCCACAACAGTTTTAGATTCATAACCATAGAAAGGATCAGATTCAACCAAAGTAATTATATCAGGGTCGACAGAGAAATCATAATCCTTATCAGTAACAAAGATAGGTGAAGTAGCATAAGCAGGATCATATTTCATTCTAGCATTCAGAGATTTTTATTTCAGCTTAGCTAATAATTTCTTAAGATCACTCCTATCATTGCAAGGAAGAAAGTCTCTAGCAGTTTCTTCATACATAACATAACTCTTAGGGACAACAGGCAATTCATATCTAGGGGAGAATCTTCTTCATCACTTTCATCAATATTATCAGTTTCAATAATTTCATTCTCTCTAACCCTAGCAAGTTGTTCATCAAGAAATTCACCTAGTGGCACAGTATTATCAAGCATAGAAGTAGTTTCATCATAAGTATCATGCAAAGGAGAAGTGGCATCATCAATAACATGCGACATATCAGAATGAATAGCAGGTGTAGGTGTCGCAAGCTTACTCAAAATAGAAGGTGAATCAAGTGCAGAGCTAGATGCCAGTTCCTTACCTCCCCTCGTAGTTGAGGGATAAATCTTGGTTCTTGGATCTTTCAAGTTCTTCATAATGATAAGCAGATATAAATCCCAAGTGACTCAAAGAATAGATCTATGCTCCCCGGCAATGGCGCGAGAAAATAGTCTTGATAACCCACAAGTATAGGGGATCGCAACAGTTTTCGAGGGTAGAGTATTCAACCCAAATTTATTGATTCGACACAAGGGGAGCCAAAGAATATTCTCAAGTATTAGCAGCTGAGTTGTCAATTTAACCACACCTGGAAACTTAATATCTGCAGCAAAGTGTTTAGTAGCAAAGTAATATGATAGTAGTGGTAACGGTGGTAAAAGGTAACGGTAGCAAAAGTAATATTTTTGGTGTTTTGTAGTGATGATAACAATAGCAACGGAAAAGTAAATAAGCGAAGAACAATATATGGAAAGCTCGTAGGCAATGGATCAGTGATGAAGAATTATGCCGGATGCGGTTCATCATGTAACAGTCATAACCTAGGGTGACACAGAACTAGCTCCAGTTCATCAATGTAATGTAGGCATGTATTCCGAATATAGTCATACGTGCTTGTGGAAAAGAACTTGCATGATATCTTTTGTCCTACCCTCCCGTGGCAACGGTGTCCTGTTGGAAAATAAGGGATATTAAGGCCTCCTTTTAATAGAGTACCGGACCAAAGCATTGACACATAGTGAATACATGAACTCCTCAAACTACGGTCATCACGGGGAGTGGTCCCGATTATTGTCACTTCGGGGTTGCCGGATCATAACACATAGTAGGTGACTATAGACTTGCAAGATAGGATCAAGAACTCTCATATATTGATGAAAACATAATAGGTTCAGATCTAAAATCATGGCACTCGGACCCTAGTGACAAGCATTAAGCATGGCAAAGTCATAGCAACATCAATCTCAGAACATAGTGGACACTAGGGATCAAACCCTAACAAAACTAACTCGATTACATGATAAATCTCATCCAACCCATCACCGTCCATCAAGCCTACAATGGAATTACTCACGCACGACGGTGAGCATCATGAAATTGGTGATGGAGGATGGTTGATTATGACGATGGTGACAGATTCCCCTCTCCGGAGCCCCGAACGGACTCCAGATCAGCCCTCCCGAGAGAGTTTAGGGCTTAGCGGTGGCTTCGTATCGTAAAACATGATGAATCCTTCTCCTTGGTTTTTTTCTGCCCCGAAAGTGAATATATGGAGTTAGGGTTGAGGTCGGTGGAGCGTCAGGGGGCCCACAAGGCAAGGGGGCACGCCCAGGGGGGTAGGGCACGCCCCCACCCTCGTGGACAGGTGGAGGCCCCCCTGACGTGGATCTTCCTTCCAGTATTTTTTATATATTCCAAAATAATTCTCTGTTCATTTTCAGGTCATTCCGAGAACTTTTATTTCTGCACAAAAATAACACCATGGCAATTCTGCTGAAAACAGCGTCAGCCCGGGTTAGTTCCATTCAAATCATGCAAGTTAGAGTCCAAAACAAGGGCAAAAATGTTTGGAAAAGTAGATACGATGGAGACGTATCATCCAGCGACTCTCCTGAGCTCTTGGAGTCTCCAGAGACGAGCGATGGCAGCTACGTGCCCCCGAGCTCCCGCCGAGCCCGGAGCAAGGCTGCGGCGTCCAGCCGCCGTCGCCGCTGATCTGGATGGGGTTGGCGCCGGCCTCATGTGGCCCACTGTTGATGATGGCGTCAACGACATTGGGTGCGTGTAGCTAGAACTCCTAGGAATTCCTTCCCTTTTGTTCCCTGCGAGGAATCAAGAAATGAACCCCATGGGGGCGTGTAAAGCGTCTGTAATGCCTTTTCTCAACATATCCCTCATTATGAAGATTTGTGTGCGCATATCCTGCCAGGCTCGGCCTCCCCTTTCCAATCCTGCGGCAGCTTTGTGCTCTACGCTGACAGGTCCCGGTCCCCAGGAAGGCTGCAGCCATCGCTGGTATGCCAGGTCGCGTGCCGTGGTCAAGGCCAAGAGGTGAGTGGCCCGAGGTCCAGTAAGAGCTCCTGAGGCGCGATGCTCAAGAGGTCCCCTTTAGCGCGCAAGCAGCTGTCTTAGGATGGTAAAGGAAGAAAACATTGCCGCAGCAGGGCAGCGAAGGGAGTGAGCGAGGGTCTCGTGCCGTAGGGACTGGTGGATCCAGAGCAATAACTTATCTTGGCTGTCCGGGGTCGGCTCCTCGAGTCGTGCCGAACTTGTACGTCGGCCACCGTAGTGTAGCTTGGTCAGGCCCATGCGGGTCTCCCCCTCCCCTCCATGTTCTTCTTAGTGCTCTGCGTCCTTATGTCCCGGCCCTCGAGCGAGCTCAGCCTCCGCTGGTATGCCAGGTCGCGTGCCATGGTCAAGGCCAGGGGGTGAGGGCTAGAGAGCCAGTATGAGCTACTAAGGTGCAATGCTCAGGAATCCCCCTTTTAACGCGCAAGCGAATCGCATGAGAGAAGAGGGAGAGTCCGTGGTACCGCCTGCTGCGACCCTCAGGAGGTCCCTACAAGTTAGCGCAAGGAAGGGCACCGATCGCCGTGGTGATTGCTCATTCGCTTCCGGTGCGTGAGAGGGGACTCCCTACCGCGAAGAGCCCTCGGGGCGTGTACAACCCCGCCCTGACACGTGGCTTGCACAGTAGGGCTAAACGAGGTGTGTCTGGATACTCGTGAGCCAGCGCGGGTGAGGGAGTCCTGGATTAGGGGGTGTCCGGATGGCAGGACTATACCTTCAGCTGGACTCCTGGACTATGAAGATACAAGATTGAAGACTTCGTCCCGTGTCCGGAAGGGACTTTCCTTGGCGTGGAAGGCAAGCTTGGCGATACGGATATTCAGAACTCCTACCATTGTAACCGACTTTGTGTAACCCTAACCCTCTCTGGTGTCTATATAAACCGGAGGGTTTTAGTCCGTAGGACAACAGAGACAACAACAATCATACCATAGGCTAGCTTCTAGGGTTTAGCCTCTCTGATCTCGTGGTAGATCTACTCTTGTACTACCCATATCATCGATATTAATCAAGCAGGACGTAGGGTTTTACCTCCATCGAGAGGGCCTGAACCTGGGTAAAACTTTCGTGTCCCTTGCCTCCTGTTACCATCCGGCCTAGACGCATAGTTCGGGACCCCCTACCCGAGATCCACCGGTTTTGACACTAACATTGGTGCTTTCATTAAGAGTTCCTCTGTGTCGTCGCCATCAGGAAGGATGCCTCGCCCCGTCTTTAAAGACGGCACTGTTGCTAAGGGAGCTTTGGCTGTCGGCCAAACCCTCCGGCTAGGTGGTTTTCTTATGACCGCCCGTTCGGCTTCTACACCGAGGATGACCTCTGGGCCATCGAAAACAATCTTCATGTCAGCTCGGAACTCACCGAGCAGTTAGATCCAATGGAGCTCTCTTCCATAAACGAGCTCTTGGATCGCTTCGCCGCCCTGGGAGTCACTACGGATTACGACCAGATTGGGCCTAAACACGATCTGAGAGAGATTAACTCTCCCCAAGTTACCCATCACGTTGCCGTGGTAGAGGGACAGTGCGGCGACCCTTCATCTATCTTGAGGACTCGTTACGTCCGGATTCCCGATCCCTCCAAGCCGGATACCCGCGGAGGGGAGGATATCACTCAAGACCTGAACTTAGAGTCAAGCGATGGACTGGATTCATTGGACAACGTCCAGGAACCCAAATTTTCGAGTTCGGAAATTCCTCGGCCTCTAAGCCTCAGATGGGGTGAGGCTTCGGATTTAATTCCACCCACCCACCCGAACATTAGCGATCTATCCCAAATTAGGCAAGAGCCCGAAGAAACAGTACATCATTACTGGGCCAGATTCCTCCTGGTTATGAACATGATAAAGGACTGCCGCGAGGATGACGCGATTTCATTCTTCTGCAATAATTGCACGGACAAGGGAATCCTCAATGCCATAAGTCGCCGTGATATCACACGCTTCACTGACTTGGCGTCCATAGTACGAAAGTACTGTGCGATGAAAAGTGCCCGGAAAACCGAAATAAAATTTTGGGACAATCCGGCCCTGACTGCAAACCCAGTCCGAAATAAACGGGTGCATCATCGCCAGACACCCGGGTCAAGCACCAAAAAGCAAAAACCCTCTACAGGGCATGGAAACGTATTGGAAGGATGTCTTAATGGACCCTGTAAAATTCACAGTACGGAGGACACCACACCAACTCACAGCCTTAGAGCATGTTGGATACTCCGGCAGGTGGCAAAAATCGGCGAAAATCTCCTAATTCCGGAGGCCACAGAAAGCCACCCCAGAGACTCCAATACGGTATTAACAGTCTTCGAGACTTTCGCATCAAATAATATGCGAAAAAGGACACTCCGCAGCCTTGCCAAAGTCTACCAAGTAGCAACAATAAACCCATGGAGTGACACGGCTATTACCTTTAACGCCAGTGATGAACCTAAATTCCGAACAGCCCGAGCACCGGCCGCATTGGTCCTCAGTCCAATAGTGGAAGGCTTTCGTCTTACCAAGGTACTCATGGACGGCGGCAGCGGATTAAACCTCATTTATGAGGAAACTCTTCAAAAAACGGAAATATACTGGAACCGCATCGAGCGAAGCAGCACAACCTTTAGAGGAATAATCCCCAGTTGGGAAGCGCGTTGTACAGGAAAAGTCACACTAGATGTGGTGTTCGGCACGCCGGATAATTACAGGTCTGAAAAGGTCACGTTCCATGTGGCTCCATTCAGCAGCGGTTATCACGCTCTGCTAGGGCGGGAAGCGTTTACAATCTTCCAAGCAATACCCCATTACGGGTACATGAAGCTCAAGATGCCCGGGCCCCACGGGATCATCACTCTCGCTAGTGATCCGGACATAGCACTCCGTGCCGAAAACAAGACAGCTGCACTGGCCCTCGAGGCACTATCCGAAGCCCTAGTAGCTGAGGAACTGACGGCGCTGCGCTCTACGGTGAATAGGGACGAAGTGGTACTCGACAAAAGATCCAAGTCCACCTCCTTTAAACCGGCAGACAAAATAGTCAAATTCCAAGTCCATCCAACGGACCCTAATAAAATAGCTTCCATCGGGGCACAGTTAAATCCTGACGTAGATGCCGCACTGCAAGAGTTCCTATGAGAGAACTGGGACATTTTCGCCTGGCACCCTTCAGACATGCCAGGAATCCCACGCAGGCTGGCCGAGCACAGCTTAAATATCCAAACAGGATTCAAAC
Source organism: Triticum urartu (assembly GCF_003073215.2). NCBI lineage: Eukaryota > Viridiplantae > Streptophyta > Magnoliopsida > Poales > Poaceae > Triticum > Triticum urartu. The sequence continues at coordinate 399,957,870 of NC_053022.1, forward strand.
CTGTCAAATAGGCTCTTCGGCGTTTTTCCGAACCTAAGAGACAGGCCATGGGACAGGAGCTAGCAAAGCTATTGGAGGCCGGATTCATCAGAGATATAAAACATCTAGACTGGCTAGCAAACCTGGTGATGGTACCAAAGAAGGACAAATCTTGGCGCATGTGCGTTGATTTTAAAGACCTTAACAAGGCTTGCCCAAAGGATCCCTTCCCCTCCCCCGCATCGATCAAATTATCGACGCTACTGCAGGACATGATTCGTTGTGTTTCCTGGACGCATATTCCGGCTATCATCAAATCAAGATGGCAGAATCAGACCAAGCCGCAACGACATTCATCACACCATACGGCCCATTCTGCTTCAACACAATGCCCTTCGGGCTAAAAAACGCCGGCACAACATATCAGCGCATGATTCAGACATGTCTGGCAAACCAGATCGGCAAAATAGTGGAGGCATATGTAGATGATGTGGTCGTCAAAACAAGACATGTCGAATCTCTAGTAGACGACTTGAGGCTCACATTCGATAACCTCCGAACATACGACATCAAGCTCAACCCGGAAAAATGTGTTTTCGGCGTTCCAGCCGGAAAGCACTTGGGCTTCATTGTATCCGGTAGAGGAATTGAAGCAAATCCAGCCAAGATCCGAGCTCTGTCGCAACTGGATATCCCAAAGGACCTCAAACAAATACAAAAGTCAACTGGATGCGTGGCGGCTCTAAGCCGCTTTATCTCCCGCTTGGGAGAAAAGGCCCTACCTCTTTACCGCCTCCTTCGGCACACCAAACTCTTCAAATGGACGGACGCAGCCACGACCGAACTCGACGAAATAAAAGCCATATTGGCAACAAACCCAGTCCTGGCCGCGCCAAACACTGGCAAACCAATGCTATTGTACATCACAGCAACACATTAGGTTGTAAGCGCAGTCCTCGTCGTCGAACGAGAAATGGACGGACACAAATTCCCCCTTCAAAAGCCGGTCTATTATGTGTCAACTGTCCTCACTCCCTGCAAATCACGGTACCCGCATTATCAAAAGATTGCGTACGCGGTATTCATATGACACTACTTTCAAGAGTGTTCAATACAAAGTAGCCTTGGAAGTACCACTTAACGATATTATAAATAATCGTGACGCAACGGGCCGGATTGCAAAATGGGCCATTGAGCTCCTCCTGTTCGACATAACTTATAAGCCATGGCGAGCCATCAAGTCACAAGTCTTGGCCGACTTCGTCGTAGAATGGACGGAGGCCGAACTCCCTAAAGAGTACGGCACATATTCAAATTGGATCATGCATTTCGATGGCTCCAAGATGTTGGCTGGACTGGGGGCTGGCGTTGTTTTGACGTCCCCCACAGGAGACACAGTTCAATACATACTCCAGATTATGTACACAGACTCCAACAATGCAGCCGAATATGAGGCCCTTTTACATGGTCTCCGGATGGCAGTATCCATGGGCATTCAATGCCTAGAGGTGCGCGGGGACTCGAACCTCGCAATATCACAAATAAATGGAGACTTCGATGCCAAGGATCCAAAGATGGCGGCTTACCGCAATGTCGTCCTAAAAATGTCAGCTCGATTCGAAGTACTTGAATTTCACCACATAGCCCGGGAAAATAATCAGGCGGCAGATGTCCTGGCACGCATCGGTGCAAAACGCGATGTAGTCCCCCCAACATCTTCTTGGAAAGGCTATTCAAGCCATCCGTTGTATGGGAAGGGGAGCCGCACAACAACAGCGCGGACCCAACCGCACTGCCCGACACCGAACATTCTGACACAATCGGTGGCTCTGCCAATGAAATAACACCTTCAGCCCACGTAATAATGGCCGTCATCGCCCCGTGGACAGAACCATTCCTCGTCTACCTTATTAGGCAGGAACTCCCCGAGGACCAAAACGAGGCACGCTGCATAGTGTGGCAATCCAAAGCCTACAAAATCCACGAGGGAGAGCTTTATAAGAAAAGCACTACCGGAGTCCTTCAAAGGTGCATCTCCGAAGAGGAAGGGCGGAACCTCCTGGCAGAAATTCATGCCGGACTTGGCGGTCATCACGCTGCAGCTCGGTCCCTTGTGAGCAAGGCTTTCTGTACAGGCTTTTACTGGCCGACGGCCCGGGCAGACGCCCAGGACTTAGTCCAACGATGCACCGGTTGCCAGCTCTTTGCAAACCAAAGCCATATGCCACCCACCGCCCTCCAAACTATCCCCATCACTTGGCCCTTTGCGGTCTGGGGGCTTGATATGGTTGGACCCCTTAAAGGCGGAACCCACAAGCACAAATACTTACTGGTCATGGTGGATAAGTTCACCAAATGGATAGAAGCCAAGCCTGTCAAGACGGCCGAATCCGGACCTGTGATAGACTTTATATCCGGGGTTGTACACCGTTACGGCGTCCCCCACAGCATCATCACTGATAATGGCACGAACTTTACGGCCGATGAGGTAAAACTCTGGTGCAAAAACATGGGCATCATGCTCGATTATGCTTCCGTCTATCACCCACAAACTAACGGCCAGGTTGAACGTGCAAATGGTCTTATCATGAGTGGCATTAAACCCAGATTAGTGTGGTCCCTCAAGGAATCTAACACGCACTGGGTAGAGGAGCTCGACTCCGTACTCTGGGGGCTGCGGACCATGCCGAATCGCACCACCGGATACACACCATTCTTTATGGTGTACAGCGCAGAGGCAGTTTTGCCTTGCGACATAATTCATGACTCACCTCGAGTGCGCATGTACGAAGAAAGAGAAGCCGAGCTCGATCGGCAGGACAGTTTGGATGCGTTAGAGGAGGAGCATGACGTGGCAAAAGCCCGTTCCGCATTCTATCAACAGCAGGCTCGAAGATACCAAAGCAGAGAAGTACGGGCCAAAAATTACAACATTGGCGAATTAGTTCTACGACTGCCGGACAAGAAAAAGGAGAAACTCAAGCCCAAGTGGGAAGGTCCCATCATAATTGACCAAGTCCTGACTGGTGGAGAGTCCCGCCTGCGAAATGCATGGGATAACCGACTCGAGCCGAACCCATGGAACGCAGCCCGTCTCCGAAGATTCTATGCCTAGCGCCGGATCCTGTGTTCGTCTCCTTACTCTGTCCATTTTTTATATACTTTTTGTCTTACATTTCTCTCCTTCTGTCTCTCTCTCTTATAGCCTTTAAAGGCTCATAAAGTGACGCGCTATCCGCGCTCATTAAACCTGGGGGCTTCTTTAAACAGAAGCTTATTTATACGGGTTTCCTGCCCAACACATGTGTTATGCTTCCACATGTACCTTTTATTCACCATTATATGCATCGATATGACTTAAGTTTTGGCCAAGTTGGGTTGCCTGGCTCCTGTGCTTACCCCTACGTTCCCGATTGTTCGGCTAGGTGGTAAAGGGAGCACCTCTGCGATTGTTACTGCCGGGTTAGTCGGACGTGTACCTCAGACTGTGAAAGTGCGTTATATCGACTAGAGGGGGGGTGAATAGGCGATTTTTATGAAAGTCTTCAAAATGTGAGAGTTATGAAGACAAACAGTGAAGATTATGCCTATTACTATGCAGCGGAAGTTAGATTACACTAGGCCAGCCATGGTCATGTATTCAATAGAGTGAAAGCGCAATGACAAACAGCTTCAGTGTAATAAGGATCAGGTAGGAAGAAGTTATGAAGCCAAACAGATCATACATTCATGTTGTGAAGACAAAAGATAAAGCAAGCATGCAATGGCTTCACAATGAATAACTATAAGTAAAAGGAAGTGAAGATGAAACCAGTGACACGTTGAAGACAATGATTTGTTGGACCAGTTCCAGTTGCTGTGACAACTGTACGTCTGGTTGGAGCGGCTAGGTATTTAAACCAAAGGACACACAGTCCCGGACACCCAGTCAAGGACACTTAGTCCAAGACACCCAGTCCTCACCGTTTTCTCCTTGAGCTAAGGTCACACAGACCTCGCGCAATCACTCAGGTAAGTCTTCAAGGTAGACTCCCAAACCTTCATAGACTTCGTTCACTGGCAATCCACAATTTCTCTTGGATGCTCAGAACGCGACGCCTAACCGTCTGGAGGATGCACAGTCCTCAAGTGTAATAAGTCTTCAAATCACACAGACACGAAGACTTAAGTGATGCCCAATTTACTCTGGCTCTGGGTGGTTAGGGATTTTCTCCTCACTAGGAATTTTTCTCTCAAAGGCTTCGAGGTGGGTTGCTCTCAAACGACAAAAGCCGTGCACTGAAATCTGAGCAGCCAACCATTTATGGTTGTGGGGGGGTGGACTATTTATAGCCACTTGGCAACCCGACCTGATCTGTCCGAAATGACCCTGGGTCACTAAGGAACTGACACGTGTACCAACGGTCGAATTTTGAACTCACACGACAACTTTACTTGGGCTACAAGTAAAGCTGACTTGTCTGACTCTGGACAAGATTTTCTCTCAAAGTCTTCGCTCGAAGACATAGGATTGGAATTAGGCATCACTTCAGTCATTCTGACTGGTTCTTTTGGACCCCACTTAACAGTACGGTGATTCCTATGACACAACATAAATGAAATAAAACTACGAAGGATCTAAGTCTTCGAGTTCCATAAGCTTCATAGGGAGTCTTCTCATGTCATTGTCTTCAATATGAATATCTTCATAAACCACCATTGTCTTCAATGTCTTCGTACATTTTTAGGGGTCATCTATGGTAATAAAACCGAATCAATGAGGGACTTCTACCTGTGTTTTCCTGCAATTCTCACAAACACGTTAGTCCCTCAACTAGGTTTGTCGTCAATACTCCAAAACCAACTAGGGGTGGCACTAGATGCACTTACAATCTCCCCCTTTTTGGTGATTGATGACAAACTAGTTGAAGTTTTCAACGGGGAACATAATTTGTGAAATAGTAAAGGAATTTGTCTTCATAAGTTGCAAGGGCTCCCCCTGAAGATGTGCATATAAGTAATTTGCCTTTTGAATGCAAATGCACATGGCAGGTTGTACTTGTGGAGATCCACTTCAACTTATGATGACAATCCACTATGCATGTGAAAGTATATGAAGATAATGACATGCATAATGGAAAATGGACGTCTGCAGTAAGAGATGAGTGCAGAATTTATCGTCGCACATGCGGAATTTATCTTCGCATAACGGAGTGACAAACAGGTAGCAGACGGCCATCAAGGCTAAGTGTTACAACTCAAAGAAGCAAATGTAGCAAAAACGGGAGTTGTAAGCACGAAGCAAAATGTAGCAAAATATAAAGGCACCCGCCCAAAGTGACCCGCTTGAAGACTATAAACATCATGCTTCTCCCCCTTTTGTCAGTGATGACCAAAAAGGTTTGAAGACATAGAGTTTTCTACGCGTTCCCAGGCGCAGCAGGATCGGTGGAGTTGTTTGGTGGCGGTGCAGATGAGCTTGGTGCAGATTCGACGTGTGTTGAAGCAGATGGAGATGATGTCGCGTCGTCGTCTTCTTCAATAATCCGGGCAGACACGGTGGCAGCAGAAGAAGAGAATTCTGACTCTTCAAGTGATGGTGTGCTTCGCATCACAGCTCTTCTTGGAGGCGTGGAGTCAAATTGGAATCTCTCTCTGAAGCCATCCTCTTGCAGTTCAGCTTCATTGATCATCATGGTGAGGCCTTTCCAAGTGCGGCGACAGGTCTCGTGTGCGACAAACGCATTCTTGGTTGCCAGATTTCTGATGCGATTGACGTCTTGCATGATGCTTCTCATCTGCCGTTTGAGCCAGTCGTGATGCCTATCTTGCTTTTGGTGAAGAGCCACAAGAAGCTCTCGGTCATTGAGTGCTCGAGCGCGCTTCTTGGGTCTCTTGGCAGCTGTGCTGTCAGTGGCTTCAGTTGATGCAGGGGCACGTGTGGTGCCAGCCATTGGATACACTCGGGAGAGAGCTTCAACACCTTCAATATTTTGAGTGAAGCTCTAGTGTTCTGCATTTTGAAGACTTAATGGTTGCTTGCCAGGCTCTGGATATATTGCTTCAGCAGATGTGTCCACATCTGGAAAAAATATCCTATGGTTGCGGGCTGAGGGTTGATAGGAGATTGCAGAGTGAAGCTTGATCAGCCTCATAGCCCAAGGAGCATAGAACTTTAATCCAAACAGTTCTGAGGCAGACGCTGCAAAGTGACAGATGAAGAGATCCTGTGCATTGAAGCATTTTCCATGAAGAATGCAGAAGATGAGAGTCTTCATTGCACCATCAATTGTTGCATATCGAGAGTGTCCCTTTACAGGCCATAGAGTCCGCCTTATGATGTGATATATTGTTCTGGGCAGGTACTCTAAGTCTTCAACGAAGAACCTAGTTGGATAGGGTGCATTAGGAGGCAGTGGCTTCATCATTGAGAGCATCTGACTCATATCTGGCTCAAGACGCTGAAATATGCTCTCAATTGCTTCAGCATGGAGTTGGCAGCCTTCTTCAAAGAGTCCGCCAGGAGTGGGAAGGCCTGTAAGCTCAATTAGGACGAAAGCATTGGCTTCATGATGGATATTGCCCGTCATCCACTCCAGAATCCATGTCTTCGGATCTCTGTTATAGCCTTTGATATGCAAAGTGGCATAGAACTGGAGCAGAAGCTCTTCGTTCCAGTGCTCTTCATCAGTGATAAATGGCAGCAAACCAACTTGCTTGAAGCAATCCAGTGCTTCTTCCAGACCAAGCAGACCAGCAACAGCTTCAACCTCAAGGCGCTTGTGAGGAAAGATGCGGCCTTGGTTGTATAGGATGCATGAATAATAGCTGCGCTGTTGATGGCTCCAGAACCTATCTGATACAATCCGTTCCCTTGAATAAGGGTTCTTGAAGCGGTCGAAAAACGTGTTATCTTCCCTGAAGCCGTTAATGTTGAAGGAACCAGGAGCTGATGCAGGACCTGGGAACCTTGGCAGTCGTGGGATCGGCTTCTGGACCTAGGGTCTGTACGCAATATGATAGTTGAATTGTGGTCCGGCAGCAGACTCAGGCACAGAATGTTCAGGAGCAGTAGCTTCATTGTCTTCTGAAGCTATTGTTGGGTTGGGCTCCACATTTGCTTCGGCGTTGTTTGTGGCAGCCTCAACATTTGCAGACTCAGGCACGTTCTCCTGGAGAACTGCTTCTTGTTGGTGTGGGGGAGATGGAGCTTGTGGTATCTCTGCATGCTCTTCGGCTGATGCAGCCGGAATGTCGTTAGCAGCATGAGCCCTTGGCCCTTTGCGAAGCCTACGGAATGTAGGTGCCGGTGGAGTTGTAGTGGGTTGGGGCTCATCTTCCTCCTGTGGGCGATCTGCCCACGATGCATCTTGTGTGATTGGCGTCAATGGACGACCAATACTGATCAGTTCGCTTGTCTCAAGCTGAAGAAGGGCTGCATCACCTTGCACATTGTCTTGGAGACCAATGTCTTCAGCAGCGTTGGGTTCGTCTGCTGGAATGTCTTCAGCGTTGGGTTCATGCACAGTCAACTGACGATCTGCCTCAGGATAGCGGACGGAGAGGGGTTCAACTGTCAAGGGCTCTGTGGGAGCAGCCCGAGATTTCTTGGTCTTGCGCTTCTTGATGATGGGTTCAGAAGGAGAGGCTTCAGAATGTTTTCTCTTCTTAGCTTCAGCCTCTGCAGTCCGTGTCTTCTTGTGCTGTGAGGCGGTTGATCGACTCTTTGGCTTCGAGCCAGTCGTTGCAGCGGGGAAGACAATCGGAGCAGTTTTTGACCTTGGCGCTTCAGGTTCAGGCACAGCAGCCTTCTTTTTCTTCTTCGCGGCCATCCTGGGGTCAATGCCAGGACGCCCAAGTGCCTTGCACTTCTCTGCCTCATTGTAGGCCTGCACGCAGCGATCAGCCAAAGTCTTCATGCGCTCTCGCGAGCCTTGAGCTTCAGCACGCGTCTTCAGAAAGTTCTCTTTCAGCTCGTGCAACATGATCTTGAAGTTTTTCACTTCTTGCACGCTGAGCTTGGCCACATGCTTCTTGAACTGAGCCTTTTCATAATCAATTTTCTGCTTCAGTCCTACAATTCACTGGGCTATTGCAAGTTTTGAAGCAATTGCACCTTGAAAGGCAACGCTGAGGCCTATGGGCAGCTGCAGATCGTTGAAGATGATGTCCGGTGAGGCAAACCATTCATCGATGAAGTTGTGGATGATGGTGACATCAAACAGAGGCAGATTGTTGAAGATTTCAGCCTCCTCCTTGCTCTTGATGAGCTGCTCAAGAGCATCATCTCCAAGATCTTCATCGCTTGAGAGATCAATGGCTTCGCAGCGCAGAATGTCAGCAGCTGTGAGCTCTTTGCCTGTGTGTGGCTGAGGCTTCTTGGCTTCTTGGGGCTTGGACACTCGTGATAAGCCTTCTGACTGCATACTGGCTTCAGGAGGTGCAGTTGCTAAAGGCTTCACTCTTGCGATCTTGGGAGAAGCGGCTGGCTTTGAAGCTTTTGGCTTCTTCTGCTTCGGCTTCGGCGCAGCAGGGGCGTCATCTGACTCAGTATCTGCTGGAGGGTCATTCACAGCAGTCCTTTGGACTAGGATGCGAGTGATGAGGCCTGCAAGATTGGCATATGGCCCGATGATATTGGGATCGGCGTCACGTGTGCCATCTGCCCTTGGTGAGGAGGGACCAGGGTTGAAGTCAAGCCCAAATTTCTTCTTGTTTATCTTCGCTGACTGTTGTGCAAACTGAAAGTTGCGCTTGAAGAGATTATCATCGCGGCACCAGAGAAGTGATGACGGATGTGCGTCAGCTGGCTTTGGTCCTCTCACCATGCATGGATAGAAGCCTTGAGCAATGGCTTCGACTCTGGACCTGGGTACGAGATTTTTGTATAGTACGTCTCCCCATGGTCTCTTGATGGCGCACTTCTCCGCATATTCCTGAGTGACGAAGCGGTAGTGGAACCATTGCTCTGCCAATATCTTCGAATCCATTGGATTCGTGTCTTGTGCTGACCATAGCTTTCTTCAGGATCAGTTTTGTACATCTCTGCCAATTCATCAGGCAGATCTTTGGACATTTCACCACGTCGCTGTCTGCCTCCCTTCCTTGCTGCTGTTTCTGAAGCCATGAATAACTTGGAAGGCTTCAAGATGTTCAAAGGCTTCAAAGGCTTCCTTTTGCAAGAACTGGCTTCAGGAGAGTTGATGTGATGCTGCAAGTACTCTGCAAATGAATGCAGACTATGAGAACCAAAGGATTCTCCCACGGACATGTACCTGTGACAGCATTAAGGTGCGAGGGAAGGGGAAGAGGTCATATGCATTCTCAGAAGATTTTGAAGATAAATCGGTTTAGAGGACATAGACCTCATTGTGCGAAGACATTCACTCACAGATAAGAAGTTGGTTCCAGATTTGTACGAACCCACAGATCAGTACAAGTGAGGAATCTAACTACCTTATGAAGCACAAGTAAATATACTAGGCATGTCATGAGATGTAGCGAGATAACTAACTGATGTGAAGAGAAACTCCTTATGGCAGAAAGTGACTGAACTATGGGATCAAAAGAGGCTGTAAAAAGAGGTTTTATTTACCACACTTGGAACTGCTAGACGAAGTGAGAGTTGAGGTCGAGCAGTTCGATCCTCCGTGCCCTAACTTGGCGACGGAAGACACCTACGGCGACGGCGGAGAGAGCGATGTCCGCTGTCGGCGTGAAAACGGCGTCGGAGAGGTTGCGGCAGTGAAGCGCTTCGTCGCCGGCGTCGTCGAGTGCTAGCGGTGGCGCTAGGGTTCGTGCGAGGGTGGAAGAAGGAGATAATGACCACAGTGAATCGTGTATTTATAGGGATAGAGGCGGCACTGCGCTATTACGCAGGTTGCCCCTGGCGGTTCGCATTTGAGGCACGAGTGGCCAGTTAGAGGAAAATTGGGGTTTGTTCCACGTCCCCACCGCTACGCCTAAATTGTCGGCGGGTCGTTCTGCTTCTCCGATCTATGTTGGAGGAATGAGCATTAAAACGGACTTTAATGGTGTCCTGTCTTCTAGCTGACAGGACACAGTGAAGACATTCGACAGTTTCAATAGAATGCATATGATCTTGGAGATAGATTTGAGATAGAAAGCATAGAGAGGTTAGGGTCCGATCACATTCACTTAGTTCAAAAAGATTCAACCAAGAAGACATAGCTATAAGTGAATGCTGTAGAGGACAGAACATCGTAGTATATATATCATATTAATCAACAGTGAAGATAATCATGAAGACATATTGAGAATGAAGCCAAACCAAATGTGAAGACATTGAGAGGTAACGCCATGAGAGAAACACTTCAAAATGGAACGTTTGGTGGTGGCGTTACCCACCGTATAGGAAGTATTAGACCCAGACACGGCGCACAATTATCGTGGCGCTCCGAAGTCAAATTCCACATTAATGTATTCACACTTAGAATGTATGTCTTCATTGTTTGAAGATATCACTTTCGTGTGTTGCACATCTAAGTCATCAATATGCATAAGTGTTAGGATGTGTGCCTGATCACAGGACATTTGAGGATTCCAGATATTTAGCTCACACCGTAACTTGCAAAATCTCTTCTCATCCAAGGGCTTGGTGAAGATATCTGCCAATTGCTCTTCAGTGTTGACGTGTATGATATCAATGTCTTCCTTCACAACATGATCTCTGAGAAAGTGATGACGAATTTCAATGTGCTTTGTCTTCGAGTGCTGAACTGGGTTGTTGGCAATCTTGATGGCGCTTTCGTTGTCGCAGTAAAGTGGCACTTGCTTCAGATGAATGCCATAGTCCTTGAGTGTTTGCTTCATCCACAGAAGCTGAGCGCAGCAAGATCCAGCAGCAATGTATTCAGATTCAGCAGTGGAGAGAGATACACAGTTCTGCTTCTTTGAAGACCAACATACAAGTGATCGTCCCAGAAAGTGACATGTGCCTGATGTAGACTTGCGATCAACTTTGTCACCAGCATAATCAGCATCCGAAAATCCAACCAAATCAAACTCTGAGCCCTTTGGATACCATAATCCTAGAGTTGGGGTGTGAGCCAAATATCGAAGAATTCGCTTCACAGCTAAGTGATGCGACTCCTTTGGTGTCGCTTGAAATCGAGCACACATGCAAACACTAAGCATGATATCTGGCCTAGATGCACATAAATAAAGCAAAGACCCAATCATGGAGCGGTATACCTTTTGATCGAACTCTTTACCATTGTCGTCGGGACCCAGATGATGCTTGGCTGGCATTGGTGTTGTGAAGCCTTTGCAGTCTTGCATACCGAACTTCTTCAGGCACTCTTTAAGATATTTCTCTTGAGATATGAAGATGCCGTTGCGTTGTTGCCGTATTTGAAGACCGAGGAAGAACTTCAGCTCCCCCATCATGGACATCTGATATTGCTCTTGCATCATATATCCAAACTCTTCACTATACTTCTGATTGGTGCAGCCGAAGATAATGTCATCCACATATATTTGGCACACAAACAGTTCACCATCATATGTCTTCGTGAAAAGAGTGGGATCCAGGGAACCAGGTATGAAGCCTTTGCTTTTCAGAAAGTACTTGAGTGTATCATACCAGGCCCTAGGGGCTTGTTTGAGGCCATACAGTGCCTTGTTGAGCTTGTATACCATATCAGGATGTTTTGGATTTTCAAAGCCAGGTGGTTGTGCAACATACACTTCTTCTTCAATCTTGCCATTGAGAAAGGCACTTTTCACATCCATCTGATAGAGAAGTATGTTATGATGATTTGCATAGGCCAGCAGTATGCGTATGGCTTCAAGTCTAGCCACAGGAGCAAATGTTTCATCGAAGTCAATGCCTCCACTTGAGTATATCCTTGAGCAACGAGACGAGCTTTGTTTCTGACAACTTGACCATGCTCATCTTGCTTGTTGCGGTATATCCATTTGGTGCCTATTATGTTGTGCTTCCGTGGATCAGGACGCTTAACCAGTTCCCATACATTATTCAGCTCAAACTGTTGAAGCTCTTCTTGCATAGCTTGAATCCATTCAGGTTCCATGAAGGCTTCTTCAACTTTCTTGGGTTCTGATATTGAGACGAATGCGAAATGCCCACAGAAGTTTGTTAGCTGAGTTGCCCTTGAACGAGTGAGTGGACCAGGTGCATTGATGCTGTCAAGTATTTTGTCAATTTGTACTTCATTTGCAACACGAGGGTGTGTGGGGCGAAGACTTTGCTCTTGCTGATCTATGTGGTCATTTGAAGGTATATCTTCAGGCTGAGCATTGTCTTCATGTGGATCAGGTGCTGAGATGATAAGTTCTTCTTCAGGATGAGCTTCAGAAGGTACAATTTCTCCAGTTCCCATAAGCTTGATTGATTCATTTGCTGGAACTTCATCTAGCACATTTGGCAATTGCTCTCTTTGTGATCCATTGGTTTCATCAAATCGCACATCCACTGTTTCAACCACTTTGTAGTGGAAGAGATTGAAGACTCTGTAGGAGTGCGAATCCTTTCCATATCCAAGCATGAAGCCTTCATGTGCTTTTGGTGCAAACTTTGAGGTGTGGTGTGGGTCCTTGATCCAGCATTTTGCGCCAAATACTCTGAAGTAACTGACATTTGGCTTCTTGCCAGTTAGGAGCTCATAAGATGTCTTGTTCAGAAGCTTGTGAAGATAAACACGATTGATTGTATGGCATGCAGTATCAATGGCTTCAGTCCAGAATTTTCTTGGAGTCTTGTATTCATCTAGCATTGTTCTGGCCATCTCAATGAGTGTTCTGTTCTTGCGTTCGACGACGCCATTCTGCTGTGGCGTGTAGGAGCTGAGAATTCATGTGTGATGCCCCCAGTATCAAGATATGTATCAAGGCCAGTGTTCTTGAATTCAGTGCCATTGTCACTTCTGATGTGCTTTATCTTGGCGCCAAATGTTCATAGCACGATTGGCGAAGAGTCTGAAGACATCCTGCACTTCAGTCTTGTAAAGAATTATGTGCACCCAAGTATATCTAGAATAATCATCAACAATAACGAAGCCATAGAGGCAATGCAAGTAGAAAAGTTGAGTAGTGAGTGGGACAAAAAGATCCATGTGAAGCAGTTTCGAAGGGTCGAGTAGTGGTCATGATTGTCTTCGAAGGATGTTTTGCCCTCGTCATCTTCCCTGCTTCACAGGCACCGCATAAGTGATCTTTCTTGAACTTGACGCCCTCGATGCCTATGACGTGCTTTTTCTTCGCAAGGGTGTGGAGGTTCCTCATGCCAGCATGCCCAAGCCTTCGATGCCAAAGCCAGCATTCTGAAGCTTTTGCAAGAAGACATACTGCAAGTTGTGGTCCTGCTGAGAAATCTACCACATACAAATCACCTTTCCTATACCCTTCAAACACTAGAGATTTGTCAGATTCCATTAGCACCAGGCAGCGATATTTGCCAAACATTACAATCATATTCAAATCGCAAAGCATTGAGACAGACATTAAGTTGAAGCCAAGGGATTCAACAAGCATGACTTTATCCATGTGTTGATCCTTTGAGATTGCAACTCTACCTAGACCCAATACCTTACTTTTACCAGTGTCAGCGAATGTAATGTGGCTCTTGTCGGATGGACGTAAAGTTGAGTCCATAAGAAGGCTTCTTCTGCCAGTCATGTGATTTGTACACCCACTGTCAATAATCCATTCTGAAGACTTTGAAGTCGCTGGTGTCGTACCCTACAGTGCAGTTAGGGGGATAGGCTTCACGAAGAGTGTTGTGAAGCATAAACATTTGACGAACCAGTGGGTTATGAAAACTTAGATCCAGATTAGGACTAATAGGGAGAGTAGCATGCGATTCAGGAACGAAGTACATAATGATGCCATTTGGGCATTTTATCTTGCGCCCCACAAGATTTTTAAGGTCCCCAGCAATAGCGTCAGAAGATTTTGTTTTTCTGCTGGAGACCTTTCCCTGCAAAAGAGAGTTAAGCTTTCTTAACCACCCACATCTTCAAGGGTGGCTTAGAAGCAATAAGTCTAAGTGCAGCATCTGAGAATTTTGGCTTTGAAGCCTTAGCAAACAGTCTGGCAGGTGGACAATAATACTCATAGGAATAAGCAGAATAATTTTTGGTCATATGAACATGACGATTCGAAGAACCGCTCTCATATTCATATGCCTGAGTATGGTTTCCCTGCAAAACATTTGCGTTAGTGTGACTCAGGTGAGTCCTCTGTTTGTATGAAGCCTTTGGACCATATGAAGCCTTTGGTCTGAGGTTTGTCTTCTTCAAGTGAGGTGTCATGAAGACATTCACAGGAAGATTTTCCAGACACTTTTTCGGAACCCAGATCTTCTTCATAGGCGGTCCATTCCTGCAGTTAGTACCAATGTACCTGGCAAACACTTCACCATTCTGATTCTTAAACAGTTTATAGTTTGCATCAAAGGATTCATCAATGATAATGGGGTTAGCACAAGTGAAGCCAGATAAATTGGATGGATCTGCTGAAAGTTCCTTTGCAGCAACCCATGTGGTTTTGGGGTACTGCTCAGGTTTCCAGTAAGAGCCATCTGCATTTATTTTCCTCACGAACCCAACACCCTCTTTCCTAGGGTTTCGGTTCAGAATCTGCTTCTTGAGGACATCACATAATGTCTGATGTCCTTTAAGACTTTTGTACATCCCTGTTTCAAGCAATGTCTTCAACCTAGCATTCTCATCAGCAATAGCAGTGGTATCCTCAGCAGAGGGGTTAGTTACCACATCAACAGTTGAAGATATTGCAACAGCAGTAGCAGTGGAACATTCAGCAACAGAAGTAGCATTATCACGCTCAATGCATTTAAGACATGGTGGTTCAAATCCTTCCTGAGCGGAACTGATCTGTTCGGCGCGAAGTGACTCGTTTTCCTTTTGAAGATCTTCATGAGCCGCTCTCAATTTCTCAAGTTCTTGCTTCCTTTGAAGATAATCATAGGAAAGCTTTTCATGAGTTGTTGAGAGAGTATCAAGACGATCTTCAAGTTCCTGATACTTAACGTGAAGATTTTTTATGTCTTCAATTAAGGATTCAGATCGAGTCATTTCAGCACCCAACAGATCATCGCTTCTGTCTAACAGTTTTTGAATATGTTCCATAGCTTTCTGTTGTTCAGTTGCAATTTTAGCAAGTGTTTTGTAGCTGGGTTTTGAATCACAGTCAGAGTCATCGTCACTAGATGTTTGATAGCGAGTAGTGCGTGTGTTTACCTTGGCACCGCGTGCCATGAAGCAGTAGGTAGGAGTGGAGTCGTTCTTGTCATTTGCATCGGTGTCGGTGATGAAGTCATTGTCTTCAGTGTTGAAGATGGACTTGGCGACGTATGCTGTAGCTAGACTCGCAATGCCAGAATCAGACTCCTCCTCAGACTCCACCTCTGCCTCCTCAGAAGCGGACTCCTCCTCTGAATCCATTTCCTTGCCAACAAACGCACGTGCCTTGCAGATGAGCTCTTCTTGTGTGATGAAGACTTTGAGGAAGACTTGGAAGAAGACTTTGAGTATTTCTTCTTCTTCTTGTCGTCAGAATCATATTCCTTGCTCTTCTTCTTCCTTCTGTTCTCATTGTCCCACTGTGGACACTCAGAGATGAAGTGTCCAGTTTTCTTGCACTTGTGACATGTTTTCTTCTTGTAGTCATGAGCAGAAGCTTCATCATTCCTTGAGCTTGATCGTGAAGATTTTCTGAAGCCTTTCTTCTTGGTGAATTTTTGGAACTTCTTCACTAGCATTGCAAGTTCCTTCCAATGTCTTCAGGATCATCAGAACTGCTGTCAGATTCTTCTTCAGATGAGGAAACAGCTTTTGCCTTCAAGGCACGAGTTCGCCCATAGTTTGGACCGTAGATATCTCTTTTCTCAGAAAGCTGAAACTCATGTGTGTTGAGCCTCTCAAGTATGTCAGACGGATCGAGTGTCTTGAAATCAGGACGTTCTTGAATCATCAGGGCTAGGATGTCAAACGAACTATCAAGTGATCTCAGCAGCGTCTTGACGATTTCATGTTTGGTGATCTCAGTGGCGCCGAGGGCTTGAAGCTCATTTGTGATGTCAGTGAGCCGGTCAAATGTGTGCTGGACATTCTCATTGTCATTTCGCTTGAAGCGGTTGAAGAGGTTGCGAAGAACACTGATTCTTTGATCTCTCTGGGTTGAGACGCCTTCATTGACCTTGGAGAGCCAGTCCCAGACCAGCTTGGATGTCTTCAAGGCACTCACACGGCCATACTGTCCTTTTGTCAGATGACCACAGATGATATTTTTGGCAGTAGAGTCCAGTTGAGTGAACTTCTTGACATCAGCAGCAGTGACACCTTCTCCAGCCTTGGGAACGCCGTTCTCGACGACATACCATAGGTCGACGTCAATGGCTTCAAGATGCATGCGCATCTTATTCTTCCAGTAGGGATATTCAGTTCCATCGAAGACGGGGCACGCAGCGGAGACTTTGATTATCCCTGCAGTCGACATAGCTAAAACTCCAGGTGGTTAAACCGAATCACACAGAACAAGGGAGCACCTTGCTCTGATACCAATTGAAAGTGCGTTATATCGACTAGAGGGGGGGTGAATAGGCGATTTTTATGAAAGTCTTCAAAACGTGAGAGTTATGAAGACAAACAGTGAAGATTATGCCTATTACTATGCAGCGGAAGTTAGATTACACTAGGCAAGCCATGGTCAAGTATTCAATATAGTGAAAGCATAGTGACAAACAGCTTCAGTGTAATAAGGATCAGGTAGGAAGAAGTTGTGAAGCCAATCAAATCATATGGTTACGTTATGAAGACAAAAGATAGAGCAAACAAGCAATGTCTTCACGCTGAATGACAGTAAGTTAAAAGGGGAGGGAAAATGAAACCAATGGCACATTGAAGACAATGATTTGTTGGACCAGTTCCAGTTGCTGTGACAACTGTATGTCTGGTTGGAGCGGCTAGGTATTTAAACCAAAGGACACACAGTCCCGGACACCCAGTCCTGAACACGCAGCTCAGGACACCCAGTCCTCACCGTTTTCTCCTTGAGCTAAGGTCACACAGACCTCGCCCAATCACTCTGGTAAGTCTTCAGGTAGACTCCAAACCTTACAGAACTTCGTCACTGGCATCCACAATGTCTCTTGGATGCTCTGAATGACGCCTAACCGTCTGGGGATGCACAGTCCTCAGTGTAATAAGTCTTCAGATCACGTACAAGGAAGACTTAAAGTGATGCCAATTTACTAGCTCTGGGTGGTTAAGGGCTTTTCTCCTCGCTAGGAATTTTCTCTCAAAGGCTTCGAGGTGGGTTGCTCTCAAACGACAAAAGCCGTGCACTGAAATCTGAGCAGCCAACCGTTTATGGTTGTGGGGGTGGGCTATTTATAGCCACTTGGCAACCCGACCTGATTTGTCCGAAATGACCCTGGGTCACTAAGGAACTGACACGTGTCTCAACGGTCAGATTTCGAACTCTCATGGCAACTTTACTTGGGCTACAAGCAAAGCTGACTTGTCCGGCTCTGGACAAGATTCGCTCTCATTGTCTTCACTCGAAGACATAGGTTTTTGGATTTAGGCATCACTTCAGTCATTCTGACTGGTTCTCCTGGACCCCACTTAACAGTACGGTGGTTCCTATGACTCAACACAAAAGAAAAAGAACTACGAAAGATCTAAGTCTTCGAGCTCCATAGGCTTCATAACGTGTCTTCTTTTGTCATAGTCTTCAATGTGAATATCTTCATATACCACCTTTGTCTTCAATGTCTTCATACATTTTTAGGGGTCATCTCTGGTAGTAAAACCGAATCAATGAGGGACTTCTACCTGTGTTTTCCTACAATTCTCACAAACACATTAGTCCCTCAACTAGGTTTGTCGTCAATACTCCAAAACCAACTAGGGGTGGCACTAGATGCACTTACATCTCTACCATCACTAGACTTGGAGATAGGTATAACACATAACTCCCGTGCACTGATAGTATAAATCGTGTGTCCGTTGTGTTGCGAGTTCGTCGAGTTAGTCTGTAAGATCTTAGCCGAGCTAGGACGTGGATCGGTAGGGGGGAGATCTTCGCACGCACCCCAGAGTTCGAACCTTAAGGGTTTTGCCGGAACCCGTGATCCGA
Source organism: Triticum urartu (assembly GCF_003073215.2). NCBI lineage: Eukaryota > Viridiplantae > Streptophyta > Magnoliopsida > Poales > Poaceae > Triticum > Triticum urartu. The sequence goes on from NC_053022.1 coordinate 399,975,972, forward strand.
CAGCCACCTCAGCCTTGGAAGACTTGGTGGATGTATTCTTCACCTTCTTGGTGGGAGGAGCCGGGTTGGAAGACGCCGCTCCTCGGCCAGTGGTGCGCCTACGGGTACGCTGGTCTGGGTCCGGTGTGGGGGCTTGCGGCCCTGCCGCAAGCCATTCCTCTTCAGGGCCCGCTATGGTGCCTTTCTCCCGCTCATCCCCCTTTCCTTCCTAGAGCTCCGTTGCTACCGTGGCTAGGGCATCTAGCCCGGCAAAGTTATCCCCGGCAAGCTCTCCCCCGACAGTATCCTCCATGGCTTGTGTCTCACTGCCGCCCTGGGAAGAGCTCCCGTTCCTAGCCTTCCCTTTGCCTCTTCCAGTCTTCGTGGCCTTCTCCATCTTTGTGCAGCAGGCATCCTTGTCCTCCGCGACCCTCTTCAAAATGTACGCTACCTCCACAGTGGAGGTGCATTTATACATCTTCCCTTCATCTCTGGTGGCCTTCTCCACCAAGGTGCTCGACCACTGGAGCTCTTCATCAGGGAAGGGAGCTGCCAAGTGCCCGATACTCCCTCAGCATTGCACTCTGGCATCCACTTCAGTATCTTATCACGGGCAGAGTTGATGTTCAGAGGGATGATGGTTGCTGGGAGCTTGAACATCTCAAAGCGACCAAATAGCTGGCCGCACAACCAAGCATGGCCATATTGGCCAGCCCCGGCAACAGTCTCATCATGTCCGCCGCGTCGCCATACAGCCATGCAGGCCTATCCCTTTCCTGCAGCGGTGAGATGCGGCAGATGAGGAAATTTGCCCCCACATGCTTTATGGTTAGCCCGGCAGCCGCCAGGCGGATGATCCTATTAATTGTCGGGCGCAACCTGTCCTCAGAAAGGCCTTGGATCTCCAATCATTGCCGTGCTCGATGCACTCTTGTCGCGCTTCACAAAACTCGGGGGCTTGTTTGTCCTGAATCCAGCACCAATCCCCTCTCCATTCATCCCATCTCTCGCGTTGGTACTCGGGGAGGTAATCCTTCTTCGACCGAGGAATCCAACTGATGATCCCAGAATGGTTTACTTTGCTCTCCACCTATGGGACAAAATAATGCCAGAATAAATCCACATTGGGCTTCACCCCAACGAAATTCTCGCACAAATGCGCGAAGATGGCCATGGTCACCATTGCATTCGGCATGAAGTCAAGGAGGTGAAATCCGTAGATGTTCATGATTGCCTCAAAGAACTCAGAAAAAGGACGGCAAAGACCACAATTGAAATAAGCGGTGAAGAACTGATAAGAATTTGGGAGGGGAATTCACTCGCCCGCTTCGAAGACCACAGGCGCCCCGTGCCCTTTCTCAACGGGCCGCCCCCACAATACTTACTTCGCCGGGGTCGCTCAAGGTGGACGGAACAAAGACGACGTCCGTGCTCTGCTTCTTGTTCCGCTTTGTCGATCTTTTGCTCCCCTCGGAGGCGGGCTCCTTCGCTGCGGTCGTCGACTTCTTCTTATCCGCGGGCCTCTTCCCCATCGCTGCGGCAACGCGAGAAGGATTCGTTGGGGAGGATGGCAGCGGAAGGAGAAGCAAGACGGGGAGCTGCCGATTGGCTTGCGGAGGAAGAAGGTGGAGGAGCGGGGCGAGAGTCGGATGAATCGTGTCGTTCCGGTTTTCTCTGCTCTTAAGAGGGGAGGAAAGTGGGACACAGGCATGACGCTTTAGAAAGTTACCGTTCTACCATAACTGCAACCACCCCACGACGCGCAGTAATTGCACAAGGTGAACGTTGGATTAACTAGTCACCATGGCAAACCGTCACAGCCCTCTCCCGCCACGTGTCTGCGCACTGTTTGGGGCCTAACCCAATGTGCCATGCGACACGTATGGCTCAGGCCGGGGGCTTATGGTCGGGGAAAATATATGGGGGCTGATATTTTCCCCTGACTCGTGCATGGACAAGCCAAGGGCAGGACAGAGATTGGAGAACCAATAGATTTGAAGATCCAACATGCAGCTCAGAAGGACCAACATTGAACCCAAGAAGGAGGATATCGACAAGAGAAAGGCCTCCCTTGCCGGGCAGGCAAGCCCGGCAAGGGGCGAGGCCACCACCAGAAGCAAAGCAACCAAGTCTCCCCGACAGAGCCTGCCGGGGCTCGCGGGGGCAGAACCGCCTCACCAACCGCCCAAGCACGACTCACGTCGTCAATCAGTGCGGTGTCAAGCCACCAGATGATTAAGTGGCAACCATTCGCCACATGGCAGCCATTTCCTACATAGGAGCCTACATGTGACACCCGTCCTGCAACGTGTCAAGAGAGCAGGAGCGGAACTGGCAAGATAGCCCGGCAGGCCTTGCCGGGCACCTAGTGATGTGACACTAAGCGGTGCATTTAATGCACCCTGTCAGCCCGCAGAGTTAGGTATTGTGATACGTTCTCTGTCATATCTATAATTTTTGATTGTTTCCATGCCAATTATTATACAACTTTCATATACTTTTGGCAACATTTTATAATTTTTGGGACTAACATATTGATCCAGTGCCCCAGTGCCAGTTCCTGTTTGTTGCATGTTTTTTTTGTTTGCAGTAATCTATATCAACGAGTCCAAACGGGATAAAAACTAACGGAGATTTTTTTTGGAATATATGTGATTTTTGGGAAGAAAATACCACGAAGACGATGCCCGAGGGGGCCACGGAGGCAGGGGCGCACCCCTGACCCTAGTGGGCCACCCCGTAAGTGGTTGATGCCCTTCTTTCACCGCAAGAAAGCTAATATCCGGTAGATATCGTGTTAAAATTTCAGCCCAATCGGAGTTACGGATCTTCCGGGAATATAAGAACGTGAAAGGGTAGAATATGGAACGCAGAACAGAGAGAGACAGAGAGACAGATCCATCTCGGAGGGGCTCGCCTCCCATGCCATTGAGACAAGGACCAGAGGGAAACCCTTCTCTCCCATCTAGGGAGGAGGTCAAGGAAGAAGAAGAAGAAGGGGGGCTCTCTCCCCTTCGCTTCCGGTGGCACCGGAGTGCCAGCGGGGGCCATCATCATCACCGCAATCTTCACCAACAACTTCACCACCATCATCACCAACTCTTTCCCCCCTCTATGCACCAGTGTAACCTCTCTCTTACCCGATATAATCTCTACTTAAACATGGTGCTCAACGCTATATATTATTTCCCAATTATGTATGGCTATCCTATGATGTTTGAGTAGATCCGTTTTGTCCTATGGGTTATTTGATGATTGTGATTGGTTTGAGTTGCATGTTTTATTATTGGTGTTGTCCTATGGTACTCTCTGTGTCACGCAAGCGTGAGGGATTCCCATTGTATGGTGTTGCAATACGTTTATGATTCGCTTATAGTGGGTTGCGTGAGTGACTGAAACACAAACCCAAGTAAGGGGGTTATTGTGTATGGGATAAAGAGGACTTGATACTTTAATGCTATGGTTGGGTTTTACCTTAATGATCTTTAGTAGTTGCGATGCTTGCTAGAGTTCCAATCATAAGTGCATATGATCCAAGTAGAGAAAGTATGTTAGCTTAATGCCTCTCCTCAAATAAAATTGCAAATAATGATTACGGTCCTAGTTATCAATGCTAGGGACACATAACTTTTCTCTACAAAAACTCTCTACTAACTAACTTAGTTGTGTCTTTATCTAAAAACACCCCTACTTTTTATTTACTTGCCTCTTTATTATCTTGCAAACTATCAACAACACTACAAAGTACTCTAGTTTCATACTTGTTCTAGGTAAAGCGAACATCAAGCGTGCGTAGAGTTGTATCGGTGGTCGATAGAACTTGAGGGAATACTTTTTCTACCTTTAGCTCCTCGTTGGGTTCGACACTCTTACTTATCGAAAGAGGCTACAATTGATCCTATACTGTGGGTTATCAGTATGATAGCACTGTTGCTATCATATCAGTGGATAATGACTCTTGCCACTGTGGTGACCCCTTAATCTATAAAGGAGGCCATGCACTCATAGAAGGGGTTAGAATGTTGGAAAGTTGACAACCCCAAGCCACCACATACACGTAGTCGCTTTGGGCAAACCTTGCCGAGCAAGTGTACTACGCACCACCACATCCATTCTTCCATCAATCCACTAAAGCGGGAGTAGGGTCTTACGCTTCGCGGCGGCCCGAACCTGGGTAAATCGATTGTGTGCTTTCTGCTGCACGATCGTACGCTGCTCTGCTCTTTGTGCAATGTGTCGTCCCCCTGCCGAACCAACAAGGGGCCACCCGGTCCCATAGGTGGCCGCGGAAATCCCATGACATCTTTGTTAGTATATGTTTTATCAACTAGTCCCATTGTTAATGTTTAAGTGTTTCTGCAATCTGGGGTGCTTAATTTTAGTTGATCTGCACAAAAATAGAGACTGGAATGTCTCAAGGCCCCTCCTTGTACTACCGCTGTACACCGATGTTCATCACTGGCAGAAGGTGTATTGGGGAGAATTGGGTCAATTTCCAGTATGAGGCCTACCGTATGTGGCGTCGCAGCGCCCATCTCGCCCTCGCAGCATGGCATACTATGATATTATCGCAATATTTTCTTCTATTTATTAGTGTATGTTTCATCAACTAGTGCCACTATAATGTAATCACGCTTTTCCATTATGTGTGCAAACAGGATTATTCAGCTGCATTTTGGTGGAACTGCACAAATGTACGGATGCAACCGGCATATATGCAGAGTGCGAGGTGTGCCAAATAAAAATTACCGACACCAACCATGCTCCATCTAAGCATTGTCATCCACCACCACCAGTGGGATGTGTGGTGTTCTCTGTGGGCGGATCTTTCTCGGCATTAAATCCTCTAACCAAATACTAGTAGCTTATATTGGCACTTTTCTAGGGAGTACTCTTTTCTGAAAGAATCACCAATCTATTTTTCTTTATTTGTACACAGTGTCGCAACTTTGTTTTTGGTCTAGATCTATTTTAGGATGATTGGCATAGTACTCGGAGACTGATTGTAAGCATGATTTTCATTTGTCGTCACACTGGTTGTAAGCATGAGAAGATGGAAGATTAGGTTAGTGCAAAGCTTACCTTAAACCCTACCACCGCCATTGAAACGAGGCGAACGGCGAGGGAACCGTGGAGAATGGTGGGGAAGCGACATCATGCTATCCGGCCTCCTCTTGCGGTGGGAGAATGAATACTCGGGTGGCTCCGGTTGACTCTACACCCCCACGAACGACCCACCATACTCGATCGATTCGTTATCCTCTGGATGCTCGACCTTCGACCTGCACGCCCACCACCTCCGCCTGACTTTCGCCTCGGGCGAATCTGTCTGCTCCATCGCCCAGAGGAGATACTCGATGAACTCGAAGGACTGTGGCGTGACTGCCGTCGAGGAGTACATCGCCGCTGTCATTGCCGTTGTCTTGCTCTTCCGCATACATTGCCACGTGGCCCTCACCGTCCTCGGAATCTCCCACTCATTGTCAAATCAAGTAAGGATCTCCTTCAACCTGGCTAACTTCGCCTGGTCGCCGCCGGCAATCTGTCAGGACCCCGATTCCAAGTCACATCGATCTAGCCGGTAACACCTCATATCACTTTGTGGCCTCACGCACGGTATTTCCACGGGTGTCGCCTTACCATGGCCCGGGCCCGTTTGCGCCTTTTGGCTCACGTATATGATAGTGTCTCTAGCATACATATGACAGAGAACCCAGGCCGACATGACTAGTCGTGAACCCAAAGTGGCACTAACTTACGGGGACAGGCATACATGAATACACATCGAGCATGTCGGTCAGCAGCGTGTGAATTCCGGGCTGTAGCACTGGGCTAACAGGACTCCGGGAACCGGGCTATAGCTGGCTAGGCAGGACTCGGATGTCACCCCGTGACATTTCCCCAAAGGACAGACACAGGACGAAGTGAATCACATGCCCAGTCAAGTGTTCCGGAGCAGTAGTGCTGGGCTAGCAGGACTCCGGTGAACCGGGCTGTAGCGGACTACTATGGCTCATGGAAGCACAAGACTACATTTCCCATAAGAGAGGCTACCAAGGATAAACAACTAGGTTGTCGGATCCCACACATACCAAGCATTTCAATCATACACACAATATGCTCAATATGTGCAATACAACATGGCATCACAACAAGACTCTACGACTCAGAGTATTATTCATTAGGCTCCGAGGAGCGAGATATTACAAACATGGGTCTCATGACCCGACATACAGAGCATACAAGCAAGAAGCACATGCGGAAGCTTAACTTGTCTGAGTAGAGACAACTACAAATGAAGAAGGCTCAGAAGCCTCACTATCTACAAGACCCTCCCAAGGGTACAAGATGGTAGCTGAGGTAACAAGCTAAATGTCGAAGTCCACGTGGAACTACTAGCAAGACCGAAGTCTCTCTGCAAAACATAAATTAAGCAAACGTGAGTACAAATGTACCCAGCAAGACTTACATCAGAACTAACTACATATGCATCGGTATCAAAAAAAGGGGTGGTGGAGTTTAACTGCAGCAAGCCAGCATTGACTCAGTGGCTAACCAGAAATACGACTGCAAGTAACTCTTTTGAGGTGGCGCACACGATTCCACAAATTTACCATACCAATACACCACTATGGATCCACTCCCGTCTCCCTGCAAGAACGCCATCCATAGCACTCATGCTTATCTTGCAAGTTTTAGAGTATCCACTTTCACTTGTCTATGAACTATGCAAGGGGTCCAAGTTTCCATATCCGAGGAATCCGGCTATTCGAATAGATAATGATAACCCTGCAGGGGTGTACTTCTTCACACACGCTCCCGCCACTTATCGCCCTGTACACATCATGTACCTCGGCAACCTTCAAGCGGAAGCCGGGCGAGGGAGTCGGCCATGCCCTGACTAACCAACAAGTCTCTAGTCCAGGTTTATCGCCTATTCGGGTTCCAGTCACAAGGAGATCCGGCCGGGGTGTCACTCACGGCCCCAAACGATGTGTGCAGGGTTCCCGAGCCCACCATCCGGGTGCCACTTGGTACACCGTGCCACTGTGCCTAGTCTGTCCCAAGCCCACCTGTACCGGGTGCCACTTGGTAGACTACTAACGCTACCTACAAACACCAGAAACTAGTTGCATCTCCTGGATAGAGATCGAGTGGATTAATAAGTCGAGAGGGGTCAAGTTACCGGAACCCAATGTGTGGTAGTCACTGTTCATGGATCACAAACACAGAACTCAGTTCCTAAGAACGGCTGCAATGAGACAACCCACCAGGTACTCCTACATGGCCTCTCACCGCTACCTTTACCAAATCGTGTTCACACACTTAGCTCTCAACCGTAGGACATGTTCACCATGTTCCAATTCATCCCCGATGAATCAGACCTGAAAGTAAAAGTTGAGTAGTGAGTGGGACCGAAAAGATCCATGTGGAGCAGTTCGAAGGGTTGTGTAGTAGTCATGATTGTCTTCGAAGGATGTTTTGCCCTTGTCATCTTCCCTGCTTCACAGGCACCGCATAAGTGATCTTTCTTGAACTTGACGCCCTCGATGCCTATGATGTGCTTTTCTTCGCAAGGGTGTGGAGGTTCCTCATGCCAGCATGCCCAAGCCTTCGATGCCAAAGCCAGCATTCTGAAGCTTTTGCAAGAAGACATACTGCAAGTTGTGGTCCTGCTGAGAAATCTACCACATACAAATCACCTTTCCTATACCCTTCAAACACTAGAGATTTGTCAGATTCCATTAGCACCAGGCAGCGATATTTGCCAAACATTACAATCATATTCAAATCGCAAAGCATTGAGACAGACATTAAGTTGAAGCCAAGGGATTCAACAAGCATGACTTTATCCATGTGTTGATCCTTTGAGATTGCAACTCTACCTAGACCCAATACCTTACTTTTACCAGTGTCAGCGAATGTAATGTGGCTCTTGTCGGATGGACGTAAAGTTGAGTCCATAAGAAGGCTTCTTCTGCCAGTCATGTGATTTGTACACCCACTGTCAATAATCCATTCTGAAGACTTTGAAGTCGCTGTGTCGTACCCTACAGTGCAGTTAGGGGGATAGTGCACGAAGTGTTGTGAGCAATAAACATTTGACGAACCAGTGGTTATGAACTTAGATCCAGATTAGGACTATGGGAGAGTAGGCATGCGATTCAAGGAACGAAGTACATAATGATGCCATTTGGGCAGTTTATCTTGCGCCCCACAAGATTTTTATGGTCCCCAGCAATAGCATCAGAAGATTTTGTTTTTGTGCTGGAGACCTTTCCCTGCAAAAGAGAGTTAAGCTTTCTTAACCACCCACATCTTCAAGGGTGGCTTAGAACTATAAGTCTAAGTGCAGCATCTGAGAATTTTGGCTTTGAAGCCTTAGCAAACAGTCTAGCAGGTGGACAATAATACTCATAGGAATAAGCAGAATAATTTTTGGTCATATGAACATGACGGTTCGATGAACCACTCTCATATTCATATGCCTGAGTATGGTTCCCCTGCAAAACATTTGCGTTAGTGACTCAGGTGAGTCTCTGTTTGTATGAGGCCTTTGGACGTATGAGGTTTGTCTTCTTCAAGTGAGGTGTCATGAAGACATTCACAGAATTTCAGACATGTTTTCGGAACCCAGATTCTTCATAGGCGGTCCATTCCTGCAGTTAGTACCAATGTACCTGGCAAACACTTCACCATTCTGATTCTTAAACAGTTTATAGTTTGCATCAAAGGATTCATCAATGATAATTGGGTTAGCAAAGTGAAGCCAGACAGAATTGGATGGATCTGCTGAGGATTCCTTTGCAGCAACCCATGTGGTTTTGGGGTACTGCTCAGGTTTCCAGTAAGAGCCATCTGCATTAATTTTCCTCACGAACCCAACACCCTCTTTCCTAGGGTTTCGGTTCAGAATCTGCTTCTTAAGGACATCACATATGTCTGATGCCCTTTCAGACTTTTGTACATCCCTGTTTCAAGCAATGTCTTCAACCTAGCATTCTCATCAGCAATAGCAGTGGTATCCTCAGCAGAGGGGTTAGTTGCCACATCAACAGTTGAAGATATTGGAACAGTAGTAGCAGTGGAACATTCAGCAACAGAATTAGCATTATTACGCTCAATGCATTTAAGACATGGTGGTTCAAATCCTTCCTGAGCGGGACTGATCTGTTCGGCGCGAAGTGACTCGTTTTCCTTTTGAAGATCTTCATGAGCCACCCTCAATTTCTCAAGTTCTTGCTTCCTTTGAAGATAGTCATAGGAAAGCTTTTCATGAGTTGTTGAGAGAGTATCATGACGATCTTCAAGTTCCTGATACTTAACGTGAAGGTTTTTTATGTCTTCAATTAAGGATTCAGATCAAGTCATTTCAGCACCCAACAGATCATCGCTTCTGTCTAACAGTTTTTGAATATGTTCCATAGCTTTCTGTTGTTCAGTTGCAATTTTAGCAAGTGTTTTGTAGCTAGGTTTTGAATCACATTCAGAGTCATCGTCACTGGATGTTTCATAGCGAGTGGTGCGTGTGTTTACCTTGGCACCGCGTGCCATGAAGCAGTAGGTAGGAGTGGAGTCGTTCTTGTCATTTGCGTCGGTATCGGTGATGCAGTTATTGTCTTCAGTGTTGAAGATGGACTTGGCGACGTATGCTGTAGCCAGACTCGCAATGCCAGAATCAGACTCCTCCTCAGATTCCACCTCTGCCTCCTTAGATGCGGACTCCTCCTCTGAATCCATCTCCTTGCCAACAAACGCACGTGCCTTGCCAGATGAGCTCTTCTTGTGTGATGAAGACTTTGATGAAGACTTGGAAGAAGACTTTGAGTATTTCTTCTTTTTCTTGTCGTCAGAATCATATTCTTTGCTCTTCTTCTTCCTTCTGTTCTCATTGTCCCACTGTGGACACTCAGAAATGAAGTGTCCAGTTTTCTTGCACTTGTGACATGTTTTCTTCTTGTAGTCATGAGCAGAAACTTCATCATTCCTTCAGCTTGATCGTGAAGATTTTCTGAAGCCTTTCTTCTTGGTGAATTTTTGGAACTTCTTCACTAGCATTGCAAGTTCTCTTCCAATGTCTTCAGGATCATTAGAACTGCAGTCAGATTCTTCTTCAGATGAGGAGACAGCTTTTGCCTTCAAAGCACGAGTTCGCCCATAGTTTGGACCGTAGATATCTCTTTTCTCAGAAAGCTGAAACTCATGTGTGTTGAGCCTCTCAAGTATGTCAGACGGATCGAGTGTCTTGAAATCAGGACGTTCTTGAATCATCAGGGCCAGAATGTCAAACGAACTATCAAGTGATCTCAGCAGCGTCTTGACGATTTCATGTTTGGTGATCTCAGTAGCGCCGAGGGCTTGAAGCTCATTTTGTGATGTCAGTGAGCCGATCAAAGGTGTGCTGGACATTCTCATTGTCATTTCGCTTGAAGCGGTTGAAGAGATTGCGAAGGACATTGATTCTTTGATCTCTCTGGGTTGATATGCCTTCGTTAACTTTGGAGAGCCAGTCCCAGACCAGTTTGGATGTCTTCAAGGCACTCACACGGCCATACTGTCCTTTGGTCAGATGACCACAGATGATATTCTTGGCAGTAGAGTCCAATTGAACGAACTTCTTGACATCAGTAGCAGTGACACCTTCTCCAGCCTTGGGAACGCCGTTTTCGACGACATACCATAGGTCGACGTCAATGGCTTCAAGATGCATGCGCATCTTATTCTTCCAGTAGGGATATTCAGTTCCATCAAAGATGGGGCAAGCAGCGGAGACTTTGATTATCCCTGCAGTCGACATAGCTAAAACTCCAGGTGGTTAAACCGAATCACACAGAACAAGGGAGCACCTCGCTCTGATACCAATTGAAAGTGCGTTATATCGACTAGAGGGGGGGTGAATAGGCGATTTTTATGAAAGTCTTCAAAACGTGAGAGTTATGAAGACAAACAGTGAAGATTATGCCTATTACTATGCAGCGGAAGTTAGATTACACTAGGCCAGCCATGGTCATGTATTCAATAGAGTGAAAGCGCAATGACAAACAGCTTCAGTGTAATAAGGATCAGGTAGGAAGAAGTTATGAAGCCAAACAGATCATACATTCATGTTGTGAAGACAAAAGATAAAGCAAGCATGCAATGGCTTCACAATGAATAACTATAAGTAAAAGGAAGTGAAGATGAAACCAGTGACACGTTGAAGACAATGATTTGTTGGACCAGTTCCAGTTGCTGTGACAACTGTACGTCTGGTTGGAGCGGCTAGGTATTTAAACCAAAGGACACACAGTCCCGGACACCCAGTCAAGGACACTTAGTCCAAGACACCCAGTCCTCACCGTTTTCTCCTTGAGCTAAGGTCACACAGACCTCGCGCAATCACTCAGGTAAGTCTTCAAGGTAGACTCCCAAACCTTCATAGACTTCGTTCACTGGCAATCCACAATTTCTCTTGGATGCTCAGAACGCGACGCCTAACCGTCTGGAGGATGCACAGTCCTCAAGTGTAATAAGTCTTCAAATCACACAGACACGAAGACTTAAGTGATGCCCAATTTACTCTGGCTCTGGGTGGTTAGGGATTTTCTCCTCACTAGGAATTTTTCTCTCAAAGGCTTCGAGGTGGGTTGCTCTCAAACGACAAAAGCCGTGCACTGAAATCTGAGCAGCCAACCATTTATGGTTGTGGGGGGGTGGACTATTTATAGCCACTTGGCAACCCGACCTGATCTGTCCGAAATGACCCTGGGTCACTAAGGAACTGACACGTGTACCAACGGTCGAATTTTGAACTCACACGACAACTTTACTTGGGCTACAAGTAAAGCTGACTTGTCTGACTCTGGACAAGATTTTCTCTCAAAGTCTTCGCTCGAAGACATAGGATTGGAATTAGGCATCACTTCAGTCATTCTGACTAGTTCTTTTGGACCCCACTTAACAGTACGGTGATTCCTATGACACAACATAAATGAAATAAAACTACGAAGGATCTAAGTCTTCGAGTTCCATAAGCTTCATAGGGAGTCTTCTCATGTCATTGTCTTCAATATGAATATCTTCATAAACCACCATTGTCTTCAATGTCTTCGTACATTTTTAGGGGTCATCTCTGGTAATAAAACCGAATCAATGAGGGACTTCTACCTGTGTTTTCCTGCAATTCTCACAAACACGTTAGTCCCTCAACTAGGTTTGTCGTCAATACTCCAAAACCAACTAGGGGTGGCACTAGATGCACTTACAGACTGGGTGAAGCCGAAAGCTAGCGTTCTTAAGGGAATATTCGGTCGGTGAACTAAAGATGATCTTTTTTTTATTTATCTATATGCCTCCAGATGTTTTTCATGCGTTTCTTTTCGCAGCATGGACATGCACTTTAGGGCATGCCTCCTAGGGAAAGGAACCCCTAACGGAACTATTCTCCCTGGAAGATGTTTCTTACTAACCATGTAATATAACATAACTAGTCGGGCACTTGTCTGTTCACGCACTAATGACCCCTACGCCTGGTCTCCATGCATTCCCCGGTTGTTATATAACCATATGGGAATTCGGAAACACTCCGGATCGTCAGGTCCCGAGGCTGAAGCGAAAAGGTCGGCCATGACAAATGATCTACAATCCGGCTAGAAGGCATTATAAATCTCAATTAAATTACATAGTCATTTTGACTGAATGCATTCCTCTTCAATACCATCTAACAGGCTGTCTAATTTACAGTCCTGCTAGGAATACTTTGCGGCCAACTTTACTTGGTCGTATACTAAGCTTACAGGGATCTCCTTCCCATCGGGCCCTATAGGACCGACCTCGGCCATGTGGTTGGGGTCAGCCTTTGAGTACTGCGTCTTCACCATGGCCCAGGCCTCCCTAGCACCTTGACGGCAGGCCGATACCTTCCACAATCAGAAGCGCCGCCGTGCTCCCTTTAGCTTCTCCGCAAGCTCTCCAAGACCTTCGGGCATGGAGATGGATGGCCACAGGGCCTGAACGACGCCTTGCATCGCCTGCCGAACTCGATCGAGTAGTTGCGAGAGCTCGGGAAGAAGATCACCCGTAGAACCGGGCATCTCCTCTGCAGGACGACCTGTTAGCACACCTACAGACATTGCTCTATTAGTCGACTTCCCCGCCGAACTTTCTTTTAAAGGTTCGTTCAAGCACTTACTAAATATGCCGCGCCGAAGCCGCTGATTCTCCTTCACGGAGTCTGATAGCTGGGCACGAACATATTTCAGCTCGACACCCAGCTTGGTGTTGGCATCCTGGAGATTGTTCTTCTCCCGCCTCACCGTTGTCAGCACCTTCTCACCAGCCTTTAGCTGGCGTAGGAGGTGTTGCCTTTCCGGATTCAATCCGGCGCCATCTGCAATTTCATTTGTCAGATTCGCACCCATGTCGTGCTTTGCAAAATACTTATCTTTCAATGTGTATATTACCAGAGGGGGTCTCCTTGGGCTCCCCTGCTGCGGCCAGTGCGGCCTCTAGCTGGGCTTTGCACTCTTCCAGCTCCTTGGACAGTAGGGAATTCTTTTTTGTAAGAACCTGCATAACAAATGATCCTTAAATCAGTCATTCTAACTGTTTCAAGTCTCGGGGGCTATTGGTCTATATGCAATTACCAAAATTTTCTTACCCATATGTCTTTTACATATTGCTCCATGGCTCTGGCTAGACCATTTTGAGCGGCACGGAGGTACGCATCTCCCGAATTGAAGGCATCTAACGCCCCTTGGGAGAAACAAGAATCGCGAAGAATTGTCCGGCGGCGGCTGTGGTTCATGGCACTCTCCACCTCAGAGTTGGTGGCAGACAACCCGTCCGCATCCTCCGTCGGAGGAGCGTCTTGCATGCGCCTTGCGTTCACCTCCGCCTCCGGACCAGGCTTTGGAGCCTGACTGGTGGAGGTGCAATTGGCAGCCTCTCCGGATATAGTCCGGCGAGGTCTCTTTGTCCTGAAGAGAGCACAAGTGTCAAATGTGCCTCGAAGGTATAACACCTGGGATGGGGGGGCGCGCCATACCTTTGCGCTGATGCCTCAGTCCGGACTGCACTTCTTTTCTGCCCACGGGGCCCTGCGGCCCCTCATTGGCTTGTCGCCGCAGGTTCGGCCTTCCGCCTCAAAAACCTCCCCTACAAAGTTCGGTTGTAATCAGGAAACTAAAAACACAAGAGGACGGACCCCTATCCGGGATACTGGGACTTCGATCTGAGTTACCTGGGAGGCCGGAATTAGCCCTGGGTAATCAGCCGTAATGGCCACCAAGGCGTTGTCCATGCTCAATTGATAGAACACTCCATCAATTAGCTCCACATATATGTCCGGATCCTGTTGAGAGGCCGGGTCGAGGGACCGTCCTGGGTCCTCGGGTTGTGGAGGAGGGCTGCTTATTTCCTTAACAGTCCGGCGCAGTTCCTGCGTTGAAGTCGTCAGACTGAATATTTAACAATGGGAATACGAAATGGATGAGCAAGTAAATGCGACCACTTACCCAGCTTGGGGGATTGTGCATAGAGAATCCACCTTGTGGGTTGACGCGGAGAAATTCCTCCTCTTCTCCCTTATACAAAGTGGACAAGATCTTTAGTAGAGAGGCAACTGAATCCGGCCCCTTACGGCCGTAGCGGGTGGCGTCGTCCTCCCCGTTGAAGTCCCACATGGGGTGGCTTCTATACTGAAGCGGCTGCACCCCCCACATGATGCATTCGGCCATAACCCTGATCATGGTTAGTCCGGAATGGGCTAACAATTTTATTCGGCCCATCAGGTAAATGATGTCCCTGTCACTTTCCCTCTGAGGGCTCCGCAGACGCCAGCTTAGGCGCTTCTTTAAGGGAGCACCGTCGAAATCAGGGAGGCCGATCCGGACAGGATCCGATAGCGGGACGTCTTCTATATAGAACCATTCCGAGGGCCACTCTTCGGACGCCTTCTTTGGGGTTTCGGACAGATATCCGGTCCCGGCGATGCGCCACACTTTGGCTCTGCCCACTTGATACATTGACCCCTCCTTAGAACGGGGCACAAGGCAGAATAACCTTTTCCATAGCCCGAAATGAGCCTCGACGCCCAAATACAGCTCGCAGAGGGCTACGAAGCCCGCGATATGCAATACGGAGGCAGGCGTGAGATTGTGTAGCTGGAGGCCGTAGAACTCCAGCAGCCCCCGGAGAAATGGATGGATTGGAAACCCGAGCCCCCTTATTAAATAAGGGACGAGGCACACCCTCTCTCCTTTGGAGGGATTGGGGGCACTTTCTGCTTGCTTCCCGCCATTATAGGTGGCGAGACCGGCTCGAACCGGGATCATGTAGGCCGGGGGGAGGAATCCCTTGGTCTGGAGCTTCACCAGCTCGCAATGTGGGACGGAGCATCTCTCCCAGCACCCGGGCTAAGGGCTAGAAGGGCGAGGGGAGGAGTTGTGATGACTGGCCATGGTGGAATGGACCTTTGTCGGATGCGCTCTGATGAACACTCGCGAAAGGGGGAAGAAGTGGTTTGGATCTAAATCGTCGTCCCCTTAAATAGGGCAGCTCATTTACGCGGCTAGGGGTGTGAATGTAAAAGCACTCAGGCTTTTCATATTCATTTCACACATGGGAAGCGGCCATTATTGGGCGTAGAAGCCAAGGAGCGCAACATCTACAGAAAACCGGACTTTATTCAACAGGTGCACGGGATTTGGGGGAGAACCCGCCTTGCAATGCCGAAGACAATCTGCGCGCCGGACTCATTGTCATTGAATCCTGGTTCGGGGGCTACTGAGGGAGTCCTGGATTAGGGGGTGTCCGGATGGCAGGACTATACCTTCAGCCGGACTCCTAGACTATGAAGATACAAGATTGAAGACTTCGTCCCGTGTCCGGAAGGGACTTTCCTTGGCGTGGAAGGCAAGCTTGGTGATACAGATATTCAGATCTCCTACCATTGTAACCAACTTTGTGTAACCCTAACCCTCTCCGGTGTCTATATAAACCGGAGGGTTTTAGTCCGTAGGACAACAGAGACAACAACAATCATACCATAGGCTAGCTTCTAGGGTTTAGCCTCTCTGATCTCGTGATAGATCTACTCTTGTACTACCCATATCATCAATATTAATCAAGCAGGACATAGGGTTTTACCTCCATCGAGAGGGCCCGAACCTGGGTAAAACTTCGTGTCCCTTGCCTCCTGTTACCATCCGGCCTAGACGCACAGTTCGGGACCCCCTACCTGAGATCCGCCGGTTTTGACACCGACAGCGGGACTCATGAGGCCCTACCTCAAGGCGGGTTGCGCCTGGTCTTGGTTCTTGTTTGTTGTGTTGGTCCTGCGAGGTAGTTAGACAACGCGAAGGGTCCTGAAGAAAGACGACTGGCACGCGGCTCCCGCGATGGGTGACAATCAAGCATGTGATAGTCATAGATAGATTAAGCATGAAAGGCAACCTAGCTCAGGTAAATGCAGGGAAGATGCATGCCACTTGGTCAGGCCCGAGCGGCTTGGGGATGATGCAGCCCGAGGGGCGCCCCCAACAAGGTAAGCTAAAGGCATAAAAAGGGAAAGATACATGCCACAGGGACGGACCTATGCGGCCTGGGAATGATGCAGCCCTGGTGGCGCTCCTAGCTGAATGAACTTGGAAAATGTCACCTGGTTCTGTTGATGAAGGAGAGTTGGGGCAGCTGAAGGTATGCGGCGAAGGGGCTACTCCTCATGAGCCACCGGGGCCCTGAGCCTCGGGAGGCTCTGGGGGTCCAGGGGGTTCCTTGAGGACCATCTTCATCTCCGTCAGCATAGCGTGGTTCCTGGCCTCCTGAGCTGCCAGGATGCTCCGCAGGTTGCGCTAATAGGCGGTCGCCATGCTCGGCAAGCCAAGAGGCATGCGAACGTAGCTGTGAGGTGGGCCCTCGCAGTGTCCCACACGCGAGGGCCAGAAGAGCTCCTGAGAGGCAGCCTGGTTGAGCCCTGGGACGTCGATGCAGACGCGCAACCTGGCATCCTCGCCTGGATGGGGAGCTGCGCCTGGTGAGCGGCGGCCGCCGCGCATGCCCCTTGCGTCTTGCAGTTCCTGAGTGGTCTTGGTGATGAACTCCTGAACGTGGGCACTCCTTGCCCTGTGTTCTCCTGAGGGAAACGTGCCACGAAGCACGCCTCCAAGTGGTGCCCAAGCGCCTCCCTCGTGATGTTGGCAAAGTCTGAGGCCCTCCAGAAGAGAGCCCCTGAGCCCTGCTCGAGAGGGGCGTTGGGCATGCTTTCCTATGTGATGGAGGGACGCGCCCCAGGCGCTGGCGCCGATCCTGACGAGGCGCCACTTGCCTGAGGCCCTGCATGGCGCAACTGCTTCTTCTTCTTGGGGGTGGCCTCAGGAGGGCGCTCACCCTGGCTGTCGGGGTCGTCGATTGCTGCAACTTGGAAGGCACGCTCAAGGGAGCACATCGCGTCTCTTTCCTCGCACGGGACTGTGATGATTCCGCCGCTTCTCGGCATCTTGAGGACATTGTAGCCGTGATGGGTCACCGCCATGAACTTGGCCAGGGCTGGATACCCTAGGATGGCGTTGTACGACAGGAGGACGTAGGCGACATCAAAGTCGATGAGTTCGGTGCGGTAGTTGTTGTGTTCTCCGAAGGTAACGGGGAGGCGGACCTGCCCGATCGGGGTAGTAGAGCCGTCGGTCACTCTTGAGAAGGGCTTGGTAGGCTGAAGCTGGTCATATGGCACTTGGAGGTTGTCGAACATGCCGATGGACAGGACATTGAGCCCTGTGCCGCCGTCGATGAGGGTCTTGGTAACTTGCACGTTGCTGATGACTGGTGAACAAAGCATTGGGAGGATGCCTGCAGTAGCTGCGCACTTGAGCTAATCTGCCGAACTGAACGTGATGGGGCACCTGGACCATCTAAGCGGGCGTGTGGCCTCGAGCTTGGGGAGGACTGCATTCACTTCGCGAGCAAACTGTTTGAAGATACGCTGCGAGGCTGGGGCTTGAGCTCCGCCCAAGATGCAAGCGATAGCGCGCGGCTCATGGAAGCCCCCAGTGCCCTCGTCTTGATGGTGGTCGTCATTCCTTCTGGGTGGTGGCGGTAGTGGAGGAAGGCCAGCGTTGCCTTGAGGACGATCCTCAAGAGGTTGGTCCCTCCAGGCACCCTCGCGAGGCTGATCCTGCAAGCGGTCCTCACGAG
The DNA here is from genome assembly GCF_003073215.2 of Triticum urartu. Lineage (NCBI taxonomy): Eukaryota > Viridiplantae > Streptophyta > Magnoliopsida > Poales > Poaceae > Triticum > Triticum urartu. Next base: position 399,994,122 of record NC_053022.1, read on the forward strand.
GTCGGTCGTGCCACTCCTGGCATAGGCCATGGTTCCTAGCGTTCGCCACCACGTCCTCCTCCTCGGCCGTAGCCCCGGTCGCTGCGCTCGGGGCATCGACCGAAGCGTCCTTCTCGAATGGCTCTGAGCTCTTGACAGTCGTCAGTGTTGTGGGTATGCAGGTTATGGAAGGCGCAGAACGGTCGGCTGCTCTTGGATGACTCGGGAAGATCTCGGCTGCGCTTGGTGTCTGGTTCCGCCGCGAGCACAGCCATTCCTTTGCGCTTCACGTCCTTGGCCTTGGTCTTCTTCTCCTCTAGGTCCACAGCAGGGAGCTCGAGGAGGGAGAGGCGCCCCTCCTTAGCTCTTGCACACTTGGTCGCGATGTTGAACAGCTCCAAGGTCGTGCACAGCTCCTCATGGATGGCGAGCTCCTCCTTCATCTTGACGTTGCGGACGCCGTCAGAGAACGCTGAGATGATGGCCTCATCGGTCACCTTGGGGATCTTGATTCACGCGCTGTTGAAGCGCTGGATGTACTTCTGCAGGGTCTCTCCTTGTTGTTGCTTGATGCGGCGCAGGTCACCCGTGACCGAGGGGCGGTCGCGAGTGCCCTGGAAGTTGGCGATGAAGTGGTTGCGCATCTTGTCCTAGGAGGAAATCGAGCTTGGAGGCAGGTTCAGGAGCCAGGAGCGGGCGCCATCCTTGAGGGCCATGGGAAACCAGTTCACCATGACCTTCTCGTTGCTGTTGGCCGCCTCGATTCTCAGCTCGTAGAGCTGCAGGAACTCCGCGGGGTCAGGGGTGCCATCGTAGCGAGGAGGCAGATCTGGCTTGAACTTGCCCGGCTAGGCGACGCTACGTAGCTCGGGGGTGAAGGCGCGGCAGCCGACCGTGGTCACCAGGGCCCGCCTCGAAGATGGAACTTGGTCTTGGCGCCCGCGCGCCGCTATGGCAAGCGGCGCGGGGCCTTCCCGGAACAAACGATCTTGGAGCGGCAGTGCGAGGAGTGGCGGAGCATTCTCTTGAGGTCGAGGGACTTCCTGACAGCTTCCTCCTTCACGCGCGGGCGCCGGACGCGGTGGGTCGTGCTGTGGAGCCGCGCACCTTGGCGCTAGGGCACCGTCTTGGTGCAGAGGTGGTGGAGGTGCTTCGTGAGCTGCGTCGCCCGCGGCTAGCGGAGGGCGAAGCAGTGAGAGGGACAGCGCAGGGGAGCCCCCTGCGGCGCGGACAAGCTCGGCGATGCGGTCAAGCTAGTCCTCGTAGAGGTCGTCAACTAGGCGGTAGCGCAGGAGCTCGTGCGCCATGAGGAGCGCGGCCCGTGTGTCTGTGGGGACGCGACGAACGTGAGATGACGAACCAGCGAGAGTCAGTGATGGAGTGGCAGTGCGGCCGTCCTGTCGCACCGAGGGGTGCAGCGAGGATGCTTGCTGCTCGTTCCCCGCCGGGCCGGTGGCGGCGTTGGTGGCAGGCGACGGAGAGCGACAGGGTGGCCCACCGACAGGGGCCGTCTGAGCGACGCGGGTGGTGAGGGCAGCCCGATGCTCGGCGCGGGCGCGGCGTGCGTCCGCCACGGAGACGATGAAGCGACATGACGCGGAGCGACGGAAGGGAAGCTTCGGCGCACCCCTTCCTGGCGTGCCAAATGTCGGATCACGGGTTCCGGCAAAACCCTTAAGGTTCAAACTCTAGGGTGTGCACGAAGATCTCCCCCCTACCGATCCATGTCCTAGCTTAGCTAAGATCTTACGGACTAATTCGACGAACTCGCAACACAACGGACACAAGATTTATACTGGTTCGGGCCACCGTTGTGGTGTAATACCCTACTCTAGTGTGGTGATGGTGGATTGCCTCTCGGGCTGAGGATGAACAGTACAGGGGGAATAACAGCCTCCTGAGGAGAGGTGTTCTTGTGCTTGGCGAACTTGTGGTTGTTCTGGTTTCTCTTTATCTCACCCCTAGCTATGGTGGTGGCTAGTCCTATTTATAGTGGCCCTGGTCCTCTCCCCAAATACTGAGCGGGAAGGGAGCCAACAACGGCCAATTTGAAAGGGGGCAGCTACTACAACTTATCCTGACAAAAGCAGTCTTCGCCTGCCAAAGGCTCTAGTGGTGACGCCGTCTTGGGCTCCACGGTGACCTCCGTCTTGCCGTCCTGCTGGTCTTGGTCTCGTTGCACCAATATAGAAACCTTTGCTTGACACCTTGGTAGTCCGCGCCTGCACCTGCTTCCTTAGCACCAAAGAGGAAACAAGGACGGTGCGCGCGCTAGCGCCCGCCTGGCCTTGGTCGTCATGGCTCCCGTCACTAGAACCTCGCCAGGTTTGGCTGGCCTTGAACTCTCCACCCCTCGCGAGCCAGCCTGGTGAGGTCGCTCTTGAGGAGGTCTTGTGCCATCTGCCTCATGAGGCTTGGCCCCTCGCGAGGGTCTTGAGTGTCTTGTTGATGAAGATGGGCCGTATGGGCCCGCTCGCAGAGCCACGCCGTGGGCCATAGGCAGGCAAGTCTGGGGACCCCCGTTCCCAGAATGCCGACAGTGGCATGTCGCCAATCCCCTTGTCTTGCCTAGGCCAAGGCACCTTCTGCCAAGCGGTCGATGGTCATGGAGGCGGAGTCTATCTCCCGTTCTGGCTCGAGCTCCTCTCAGAGCTCATCTCCCCCGGAGCCCTTGGTGCCACGGCAGGATCCGAAGCTATCGGGAAGCTCCACCGTTCCATCTCTGAAGAGAAGATGAGAGTCGCCTCCTCCCACGGAGTTCAGTTTGAACTCCATGCTCATCGCAGAAGAGTAAGGATGATTTCTCTTTGTGACAAATTTCTTCTTTGGCAGATTTGAATGCTTTTGCTGACTGACCTCTTGTTCTTGTTGTCGCCGACAGGGAAATAGAAGACGAGACGGAGACCCTCATCCATCACTCCCGGAGGAAGCTCCAGTGCCTTGGGTTGCTGGTGGGTAACGAGGGCTTGGCTTCGGTGGGGAAGGATGCGGAAGACCCCATGTCGTGCCCCCAGCCCAGGCCCCGACATGAGAGCAAAGACTTGGCCCTGCCCGCCGGAGGAGACAATCCTTCCGCCCCTTCGCACGGAGGAGGGGGCGAGGTAACGCAGGACGAGCCCCCTCTGGAGGAGTACATGTCCCCCACCGCTCAATCCAAAGATGTCGTCAGGGAATCCTCTGTAGCAGAGACGGCACAAAAGGCTGCCTGGTCTTCCCCGACAGAGGGCGAGGTTCGCGACCTGGCAACGACTGTTGCCGGGGAAACAGAGACCCCTGCCCGGCAGACTTCTCCAAGTATCTAGCTTAACCCTTCTTCCCTTTCATATTCTGGCTACCTCCACTAGGTTTTTTTGTCGAGGCTTCCATTCCTTCGTTTGTTCATTGGCTCCTTTCCACCTGTAGCCCCCAGGCCGAAGAACTAGACTTGTTGGAGGTGGTGGCGGATATAGGGAGGTCCGCCGCAGAGGAAGCCGTGAAGGTAGTGGCTACTGAGAGGCAGGATCTGGCTGCCGGGGGAGCACAAGGATCCTTGGCGGTGGTGGAGCGTCCCCTGGACAGCGCCTTAGTGGAGGAAGTGGTCATCGAGGCGAAGATCCCTCTTCAAACCATGGGTCCATTCCCTTCTGCTGCTGATGCCCCGTCGTTTTCTTCGAACACACTGGCCATGGGGCCATTGCTACCCGACATCGGAGCCCCCGGCCCGTCCTTGACAGATGTAGAGCTTGATGAAGAGCTTCATCACCTTTTGCCCCTGCTACATCTGGGAGGCGTGGAAGCCGATGACTCAACTGCCATCACCGCGGATTTGTCCTTCATGGAGTCCATGGCAGCTGGTGTGAAGGAGATGCAGGCCCGGCACCGCCAGAAGTGGCAAGAGCTCAAGGAACAGCGTGAATCTGCCGGCATAGTGGACCAGAGGCTGAAGGACAAGTGTCGAGAGCTGCGTGAATGGCATGACAAGCAGTTCAAGGCACTCATGAGGCAGCAAGAGACCCTTCAGACAATGAAAGGAGGATATCATGGCTCGGGAGGGGCGCCTGGCGGACCATAAAGCATCCTTGGATGCTAGGGAGCGAGAGATCTCCCTTCGAGAGGAAAATCTTAAAGCTACCCTTCGCGCCAAGGATGAAAGTTTGGAGACCTTGGTGCAGCAACACACCAAGGTACTGAAGGACGAGCATGGGGCTGCTCTAGGTACCCTCGCCACTGAACATGCCGCCCAGCTGAAGAAGCTCGTTGAAAATCTGGATGCCGTGTCTTCCACCAAGGCCGAGCTTGACCGGCAGGTGGCTGAACTGAATGAAGACCTTGCCGGGAGTGTCAAGGAGGTGGAGGCACTCAAAGAAGAGGTACGACAAGCAAAGCTTCATTTGGCGGATGTGCAGTCGCAACTCTCCTCCAAGAGCCAAAGCCTCGAGGCAGCCAACAGCAATATCTCCGACATGAAGACAAGGATCGGCTCGCTGGAGCAGTCAATGGAGTCCCTCAAATCCCGGCAGCGGCAGCAGTCCAAGGATTTGGAGGCCACCAAGCGCCTCCGGCAAGATGCAGAGGACATGCTGATGAACCGGGTCAATATGAACAACCTCTGGATCAAGAGCCTGGTTGACGTCGCAGAGTGTCTTGGCGCCCAATCTGCGGCGATGGGCATGGACGGCCCAGTCTATTCTACCAGCATGCAGGAGGTCCCGAGTGTCAAACTGGGGATGTTCTTTGACGAGTTGGTCGACAAGTTGAAGGTGCATGAAGAGGGGAGGGCCGAGCGCTTCGCTACCGAGTCACGGAGGCTCGCCCGCGACGCCCTCTTTAGGCCCTGAGCAACATCGCATGTTGCCACCCAGGGCTCAACCTTGGCGATGGCTTCAAGAAGCCGTCAACGGGTGTTGGCGTTGTCTCCACTGAGAAGAAGGCCACCCCCCTCGCCGACAGGCTCCTCCATGTTTAAGTTATTCCTTCTGGTCCTGTAACAGAACATGACGTATATTTTGTGTTTAGTTGTTTTATCTCTAGTGTTTGTGTGAGGCTGATACTCCTAGCTGGATCTTTAAGTGTGTTTTTATCCCTTTAAACTCTATATGCTTGTGTTCGTATGATCAATTCATATGTATGCTCTGGATGCCTGCCGATATCATATTGCCGCGATTGTCGTAAGGGTCCGGCCCTTAATAGTCATCTTAGCATGGATCCGTCTCGATAGGTTTTTCCCAGGTAGCTCTTGACGCAGCCTCTCGCCCTGCGAGCGTGGCTCTAGACAAGGTGATGGAGCGATCAAAGAAACTAGCCAAGGTTCAATCGCACGAGGGCTTTCACGATACGAACACTTACTGGATTGAAGGGATAAATGACTGCAGAAATATGAAATGCATCAAATAGAAGCGATAACATGGACTTAGCTTTTGTTTCAAAACTTCTTTTTCTGTTTGCCGGGCCGCGCGCATTCTACGTGTCCGCAGCGCTTGGGGAAGCAGAAGGCGGTCCGAAGGTGTCTTCATTCCCGGCAAGGATCGTCATGTATCTCTTGTAGATGGAGGGCATAGGGGCATGGTGTCGGGCTTCATCGGTCCTCCTTCCTCTCGCTCCCCTCCCCCTCGGGTCAGTGCAGCGGTTGCGGTCGCATGGGCTGTGCCAGTGCAATTAGCCTCGTCGAAGAGTGCTTGCCGAGGCATCAATCGACGGACTCATACCAGCATTCTGCTCAGGATCACCCACGGTGGGGAAGATGCTGGACCAAGCTTCGCGTGGTAGTTCTCAACATCGATGACGCCAAGGTCAAAGCAACTCGACTACCGACGAGGTGGAGGGATAGGAAGGAGGGAGCTTACACCCGCACGTCTCGTGCCCCTTTCTCCGGACAGCATTCGTACGCCGATAACGCCATACGAGCCACCGGAGTAAACTCATTGCCAACAATCACGGTCTCGGTCGTGACCGTCGCTATGGTAAATCTTGGAGAGAAGCAATGCGGCGTGAGGGTGTATCTTCCCCGCTCCGTTTCTGCGCCTCCGTGGGCGCCATGGTAGATGGAGGCACAGATGGTGGAGGTGTCGATGAAGATGATGCGCGACATATACCTTCAGGTTCACGCAAGCGCGCCCCCTACCTGGCGCGCCAAAGATGTCGCGGGATTTCCGCGGCCACCTATGGGACCGGGTGGCCCCTTGTTGGTTTGGCAGGGGGATGGTGCGTTGCACAAAGAGCAGAACAACATACGACCGCGCGACAAAGAGCACACAATCGATTTACCCAGGTTCGGGCCGCCGCGAGGCGTAAGATCCCACTCCTTCTTTAGTGGATTGATGGAAGAATGGATGTGGTGGTGCGTAGTACACTTTCCTGACAAGGTTTGCCCGAGATGACTACGTGTATGTGGTGGCTTGGGGTTGTCAACTTTCCAACCTTCTAACCCCTCCTACGAGTGCCATGGGCCTCCTTTTATAGATTAAGGGGTCACGACAATGGCAAAGTGGTCATTATCCACTGATACGAGAGCAAACAGTGCTATCATACCTAACTCTGCGAGCTGACAGGGTGCATTAAATGCACCGCTTAATTTCACATCACTGGGCGCCCGGTAAGGCCTGCCGGGCTATCTTGCCAGCTCCGCTCCTGCTCTCTTGACACATCACAGCACAAGTGTCACATGTAGGCTCCTCTGTAGGAAATGGCTGCCATGTGGTGAATGGCTGCCACTTCATTATCTGGCGGCTTGGCACCGCACTGATTGACGATGTGAGTCATGCTTGGGTGGTTGGTGAGGCGGTTCTGCCCCCGCGAGCCTCGACAGGCTCTGTCGGGGAGACTTGGTTGCTTTTCTTCTGGTGGTGGCCTCGTCCCTTGCCGGGCTCGCCTGCCCGACAAGGGAGGCCTTTCTCTTACCGATATCCTGCTTCTTGGATTCAGTCTTGGTCCTTCCGAGCTGCATGTTGGCTCTTCAAATCTCTTGGTTCTCCAATCTCTGTCTTGCCCTTGGCTTGTCCGTGCACGAGTTAGGGGAAAATATCAGCCCCCATATATTTTCCCCAACAAAAGAGAAGCACTTTCTTTATCTACATTGGAAATGAAATGATAGAGAGGACACTCGCTCTATTTTAACTGTATTATTATTACATTTTATTAGTGGCACTAGGGTCGAGCAGGTGGCAAGTGAGGTGTACCGTGTGTTGCAAGGATGGAGGTCGGGGGTGCTTAGACTGGGATGTTGAAGCTGGCTTTTTCAGTCCCTATCTTCCCCCCTGATGTTTCTGTAGTAGCATTTGGGTTGTAATCCAAACTTGGTCGAGTTGGTGATGCGTCCCCCTACCTGCCTAGCTTATGTGGCAAACTTGTCTCCTGCTAGTACTCAGTCCGTTCTAGTAGTAGTTGCATAACTGCCCGTTTGCACTGAGATGTTGTCGGATAATTGTTCTCTATGGTTGGGTTTCTTTAATGAAATCGGAGGAAACCCCCTCTTTCGATATATAAAAAAAATCAGTGCCACTAGTTGTGCCAAAACATTGCCTCAAATTAATAGTGCCACCAGATTAAGGTGCAAAATAATAACATTATTGCTCTATCATGGCAGTGCCAAAACAGTAGCACAAGAGCAGAATCAACACACATGATGTTTGGCAAATGGTCGGACCAAAAAGGAACATACCTCGTGATGGGAACCATATCTGCAGTCAACGCCATCATAGAAGGGATGACACCAGTCACCAACATGGACGATTCAATTCATGGGACCTTTTTGTGCATTTCACCTAAAATGAAGCAATGTCCCATGAGCTAGCAGCTTCTTCTTCATTAGTTGCAATAAAATTGACAACATCAAGGTTGGTTGTGAAGCTCGTGGAATGTTCAACTATAATTTGGATATCATTTGTGCAGTTCAACTAAGATCAAGCATGAAATGTATATCTCTGTTTGCATAAAAAGGTGGAAAGAAGGGTGACTAACAAGTGATGAAACATCAAATGAAAAGAAGCATGTTCCTGATCTGAATGGCGATCCTACAAGGACAGTAGCAATTTCTAAAGCAGCAGCATTGCCAGATATTAGTGTGGGGATTAGGATTAACTATGACAACCGTTAAATATGACATTACTTTAATGGTGCCATTGCTTCATTTTACCAGCAACATTACATTTACAGCTGCTAAAGAGTTGGTAGTTGGGTACGGGAGAGTAGGCGGACCAGGACAGTTGCATTTCTAATGAAAAGAAGCAACTTATCTTAATGGGAAATTTAGCAGGGCATGAAAAACAGTGCCATTGATTCATATTACTGGAGGCATTACATTGAAACCATCATTGGCTTAACGTGTCCTTACTTTTAACAGTGCGACTGCTACATTTTACCAGTGGCATTACATAAGAGGGGCTCGGGGAAACAAACATCAGAACAGGATATCTAGGTTGGTCCCATTTTTTTTATGTATAGCCACCTTATACTGTGTGAGGCTAGCAAATCTAGTGCTGGACATACTCTGTTGACTTGTCCCCCAGTCCCCACTTTCTTTCCTTTTTCAACCAATAGATCGGTTTATATTGAGTTTGTACTGTGTTTCCCTTTATTTCCCTATTAGACCAAGAGACCACTTGGATGGCCAGCTGTAACACCCTCGATGCGACTATATCTCCCACGTGTCGAGGCACGACTTAGAGGCATAATCGCATTGAAGGCATATGTCGCAAGTTAGGCAATCTTCACAACATCCCATGTAATAAGATAATAAAAGGGGAGATAACATAGTTGGCTTACACTCGCCACGTCAATCAAGTACATAAATAACATTACATCATCCAAACACTCATGGCCCGACTACGGCGCCAAAATAAAAGATAACCCAACATGCGACACGGTCCCGATCACCCCCAACAAGGCACCACTACTGGTCATCGGGAAAAGAAACATAGTAACGTTGAGAGTCCTCGTCGAACTCCCACTTGAGCTCAAGCGCATCTCCTGGAGCGGAATCATCAGGCCCTGCATCTGGTGTAATAGTAATCTGTGAGCCACAGGGACTCAGCAATCTCGCACCCTCGCGATCAAGACTATTTAAGCTTATAGGTAAGGCAAGGTAAATATGTGGAGCTGCAGCAAAGCGACTAGCAAAATATGGTGGCTAACTTATTCGCAAAAGAGAGCGAGAAGAGGAGGCAAAGCGCGAGCGAGAAACTAGAGAGCAACCTGCGCAAACATTACTCCAACACCGTGTCCACTTCCCGGACTCGCCGAGAAGAGGCTATCACGGTAACACACTCAGTTGATTCATTTTAATTAAGTTAAGGTTCAAGTTATCTACAACCGGACATTAACAAATTCCCATCTGCCCATAACCTCGGGCACGGCTTTCAAAAGTTCAAATCCCAGCAGGGGAGTCCCAACTTAGCCCATGACAAGCTCTCACGGTCAATGAAGGAATAGACCTCCTCCCAAGATGTTCCGATCAGACTCGGTATCTCGGTTCTTCAAGACACTTCGACAGGTTAAAACAAGACCAGCAACACCGCCCGAATGTGCCGACAAATCCCGATAGGAGCTGCACATATCTCTTTCTCAGGGCACACTCAGATTGTCTAAACTTCCGGTAGGCCAGCCCAGAGTTGCCCCTGGTAGCCATCGGCGGCTGACAGTTTGGACCAACACTCAGAGGAGCACTGGCCCGGGGGGGTTAAAATAATGATGACCCTTGAGTCTGTAGAACCCAAGGGAAAAAAAGGCTAGATGGCAAATGGTAAAACCAAGGTTGGGCATTGCTGGAAAAGCTTTAATCAAGGCGAACTATCAAGGGGTTCCCATTATAACCCAACCACGTAAGGAACGCAAAATCCGGGAACATAACACCGATATGACGGAAACTAGGGCGGCAAGAGTGGAACAAAACACTAGGCGAGAGGCCGAGCCTTCCACCCTTTACCAAGTATATAGATGCATTAAGATAAGAAGATAATATAATGATATCCCAACAAGTAAATAAATGTTCCAACAAGGAACGGCCTCCAATCTTCACCTGCAACTAGCAATGCTATAAGAGGGGGCTGAGCAAAGCGGTAACATAGCCAATCAATGGTTTGCTAGGACATGGTGGGTTAGAGGTTTGACATGGCAATTTGGGAGGCTTGAAAGCAAGTGGTAGGCATCGTAGCATTGGCATAGCAAAAGAGCGAGCAAACTAGCATAGCAAAGATAGTAGTGATTTCGAGGGTATGATCATCTTGCCTGCACAGTTGTTAGAGTTGACTGGATCCTCGAAAGCAAACTCAACGGGCTCCTCGTTAGTGAACTCGTCTCCCGGCTCTACCCAAACAAGACAAACAAGCAACAAGGACACAATCAACCACGTGCAAGGATCCAACAAAATGATGCGATGATGGTATGCTATGCGGGATGCATATGTGAGATATGACAGGCAATGCAAGAACCTGGCCTCAACTTGGGAATCCAAGTATGCCACTGGAAAGATGAGATGAAATCGCTTGAAAACGCTATAAAGAACGCCGGAATCGGAGTTACGGTTTGGAAATGGCAAGCGATTCAAAAATGACACCGGTCTGCGATTTACAGCAAATAGCCATCTAAATGCAATGAGATGAACATGCTACAGCACTCAAACATGGCAAAAAAAATACATGGCAGGGATGAATTCAAGATGCTTAACAAAATTCTAGCACTCAGCTACGGCCAATTCATCCATTAACAGGTTCAAACAAGCATGGCAAAAATGCATATGACAAACAGATCTCAGACTTTGTGAAATTAACACTTGTCTGGAATTTCAGATCAGGTAGCACTCTTCGGAGCAACAAAACTACATGCTACAGGACCTGAACATGACAAAGTAAAGCATGGCATGGAGCTAATCAGAGAGCTTAACAAAAGTCCCTTAGTGACCTTGAGCCAAAAGGGATCAGAAAATACAATTGCAAGCATGTGAACATAGCAAAAACATAATCAGTTTTCAGACTTAGTGAAAACTGGCACATGCTGAAATATAACTCAAGTAGGCATGTTTACGAGCTTGATGCACTCACTACGGTGCAATTCATGAAAGGCTAAGCATACATATATCAATAACACACCAAATGCAAGATAGACATGGCAAGAACAATAGCATAGCATGCACGGATCAACTACCACATCATCGGCAAAATTGCAAACAAGTTGACAATCTGCCCAGATTCACAAAGTAGCAAAAGTAGAGCTCGATTGACTCAAGCTAGGGTGCTCCATAATTTCAAACAAATACATGGATGGATAGATCACTATAATATAAACAAAACATTCTTACTGATCATCCTCAAAAGAGGCACGGATCACTAGGAAACAACATGAACATATAACAACATGAGATAAACAGCTCAGGGACTTAGTGGAAATGCTAAGCCCCTGAAAACAGAATTACCAGGTGCACTACTTTGCAAGCTCGTGCTAGTCGCCACACACATCACAAAAATACATGGGTTGCACCTCTGGAGAGATGACAAAGCCCTTAACAAAACATATTTAGAACTCACGGGCATATCATGCACACAATAATCATGGCAAAAATGACAAAAAGCTAAATGGAGTAGCAGATCTGACAAATATCTCAAGTAGCCCTCTTCTAACAGCATTTCGGGCATCAAGATGAACTCAAATGAAAATGATGCAATGGAATGAAATGATGTACTCTCTGATATTAACATTTTGATATGCTACATGCATGAATCGGAGCTACGGATGCAAAGTTACGGGGCTATGAACATAAGCACATGGATCTGCGATTTCAGGACTTAGAAGAAATTTACCCCGTGCGGATCTAGGGTTTGACCCGGCGCGCGAACCGAGGTGGCCGGAGCACTGTTCACCGGAGACGGGCAGGGCGGCGGCCACCGGAGCTGAGGGGCTCGCCGGGGAGCGGTCGGGGAGGCGGAGGAGGAGCAGATCCGGCCTCCCCGGCCGGATCCGGCGACGAGGCGCGGGGAAGGGGCCGGCGAGGCGGCTTGCGGGCGGCGCCGGACGGGCGGCGCGGCGGCCAACGCCGGCGAGGCGGCGGGGAGAGCGGGGCGGCGCCGGGCGGAGGAAGACGAGAGGCGCGGGCACGGGCGACGGGCCGGGAGGGTCCCGCCTGGGCCGGCTCGCGGCGGCCCGAGGGAAGTGGGCGCGGTCGGCGAACGAATCGGGCGACGACACGTGGCGGCAGACGGCGGCAGCGGACACGTCCGGACGGCGGGTTTTCGTCCGGCGGCGCGAGGAGAGGGAGAGGTTAGGGTTTGCCCGAGATTTTGGAAGGAGATCTATATATAGGCATAGAGGGAGCTAGGAGAGTCCAAATGAGGTGCGGTTTTCGGCCACGCGATCGTGATCGAGCGCTCTAGATGATGGAGCAGGTTTAGGTGGGTTTTGGGCCAAATTGGAGGGGTGCTGGGCTGCAACACACACGAGGCCTTTTCGGTCCCTCGGTTAACCATTGGAGTACCAAACGAAGTCCAAATGATACGAAACTTGACAGGTGGTCTACCGGTAGTAAACCAAGGCCGCTTGGCAAGTCTCGGTCCAATCCGGAAATGTTTAACCCCCACACCCGAAAGAAAGGTAGAAATGACCACCGGAGGAGAACGAAGCGCCGGAATGCAAAACGGACAACGGGGAAAATGCTCGAATGCATGAAATGAACACATATGCAAATGCAATGCACATGATGACATGATATGAGATGCATGACAATGATCACAACACATGGAGACAAAGACCCGAACCCGAGAAAATAAAATAACTTAACGCCTGAACGGCAAGAGTTGGAGTACAAATTGGGAAAGTTACATCCGAGGTGTTACAACACTCCACCACTACGAAAGGATCTCGTCCCGAGATCTAGGACTGAAAGAACGCCGGGTACTCAGAACGGAGGTGATCCTCGCGTTCCCATGTAGCTTCACGGTCGGAATGGTGTGACCACTTGACTTTGAGAAATTTGATTGACTTGTTGCGAGTCTTGCGCTCAGTCTCTTCAAGAATAGCAACTGGGTGCTCATGATAAGAGAGATCTTCTTGGAGCTCAATGTCCTCGAAGTTGACGGTGCGGTCAGGAGTCTTGAAGCACTTTCGGAGCTGAGAGACATGGAACACGTCATGAACATTTGCAAAGTTTGAAGGAAGCCCGAGTTGATAGGCGAGGTCGCCTCTCTTGCTGACAATCTTGAAAGGTCCCACGTATCTAGGGGCAAGCTTCCCTTTGATACCGAAGCGACGAGTACCTTTCATAGGAGAGACGCGGAGGTAAACATGATCTCCTATCTCAAAAGCCAAATCACAGTGCTTACTATCATAGTAGCTCTTCTGGCGAGATTGGGCTGCTTTGAGGTTATCACGAATGACTTTGCACATTTCCTCTGCCTCTGTGATTAAGTCATTGCCCAAAAGCTGACGTTCACCGGTTTCGGACCAGTTGAGAGGGGTACGACACTTCCTGCCATACAGAATTTCAAATGGGGCCTTGCCCGAACTTGCTTGAAAACTGTTGTTCTGGGAGAATTCAGCATAAGGAAGACAATCCTCCCACTTCATGCCGAAGGAGATCACATAAGCCCTGAGCATATCTTCAAGAATCTGGTTGACACGCTCGACTTGACCGCTAGTTTGAGGATGGAAAGCTGTGCTGAAGCGGATGTTAGTGCCCATGGCCTTCTGAAAAGAATCCCAAAACTTTGAGGTAAAGATGCTGCCATGGTCTGAAGAGACACTTGTGGAATACCGTGCAGAGAGACAATACGAGAGGTATAGAGTTCCGCCAACTGAGCTGCAGTGATCGACTCTTTGATAGGCAGAAAGTGAGCCACTTTGGTGAGTTTGTTGATGACAACGAATATAGCATCATTGCCACGTTTGGACTTTGGAAACCCAGTCACGAAGTCCATTTCAATGTGGTCAAACTTCCATTCTGGAATGGCAAGAGGTTGGAGGAGACCTGCTGGCCTTTGGTGTCCTGCCTTCACTCTTCTGCAGACATCACATTCATTCACGAATTGAGCAATCTCGCGCTTCATTCGAGTCCACCAATAAGCTTGCTTGAGGTCCTGATACATCTTCGTGCTCCCAGGGTGGATGGAGAGGAGAGAATTGTGAGCCTCGTTCATGATCACTTTACGAAGTTCACCTTTGGGTACAACAATATGATCCTCGAAGAAGAGAGTGTGCTTGTCATCAAGGCGGTAGCACTTGTACTTGGGCTGACTCTTGGCAATCCCAATCTTCACCTTTTTCACCATAGCATCAAGAAGCTGGGCTTGGCGAATCTGGTCTTCCAAGGTAGGAGAGACTTGAAGGTTGGCGAGGAAACCTTGAGGAACAATTTGCAGATTAAGTTTGCGGAAAGCTTCACAAAGCTCGGGTTGATAAGGCTTGAGAATTAGACTGTTGCAGTAAGCCTTTCTGCTCAATGCGTCAACAATCACATTGGCCTTGCCTGGAGTATACTCGATACTCGGATTATACTCTTGAATCATTTCGACCCATCGAGTTTGCCTGAGGTTGAGATTAGGCTTAGTGAAGATGTACTTGAGACTCTTGTGATCAGTGAAAATGTCCACTTTTCTTCCCAATAGAAGATGTCTCCAAGTCAAAAGAGCATGCACAACTGCCGCCAACTCGAGATCATGAGTGGGGTAGTTCTTCTCATTGGGCTTCAACTGGCGAGAGGTATAAGCAACAACTTTCTTCTCTTGCATCAATACTGCGCCAAGACCTTGGAGAGAGGCATCACAAAAGACCTCGTACGGCTTGGATTCATCAGGCGGAGTCAGAACTGGAGCAGTGATCAATTTCTCTTTCAAAGTGTTGAAAGCAATGTCACACTCCGGAGACCAAACGTACTTGACGTGCTTCTGGAGAAGATTTGAGAGAGCTTTCGCGATCTTAGAAAAGTTTTCAACGAATCTTTGGCAATAGCTTGCAAGACCGAGGAAGCTACGGAGTTGCTTCACGTTCTGAGGAGGTTCCCAATTCACAATTGCAGACACCTTCTCAGGATTCATGGCAATGCCCTTGGCAGAGATGATATGACCAAGATAAAGAACCTCATCGAGCCAAAATTCACACTTGGAGAACTTGGCGTAGAACTGATGTTCCCTGAGCTTATCGAGTACCAAACGCAAGTGCTTGGCATGATCTTCCTTGTTCTTTGAGAAAACCAGAATGTCGTCGAGATAGAACAAAACGAAGTCATTGGTGTAGGCGTTGAAGATGAAGTTCATCATGCGAGAGAACATCGAAGGAGCGTTGACGAGGCCAAAAGACATGACAGTGTATTCATATGAACCATAGCTTGTCCTGAAAGCCGTCTTGGGAATATCTTGCTCACGGATTCAAATCTGATGATAACCCATACGGAGATCAAGCTTGGAGAATACTTGGGCACCTTTGAGTTGCTCGAACAGCTCATTGATGTTGGGAAGTGGGTATTTGTTCTTGATGGTCTTCTTGTTCAATGGGCGGTAATCAACACAAAGTCGGTCCGTTCCATCCTTCTTCTTCACAAAAAGAACACCACAACCCCACGGAGAAGAACTAGGCCGGATGAGACCCATTTTCTCTTGAATATCGAGTTGCTTCTTCAGCTCCTTCAACTCTTCAGGTCCGAGCTTGTAAGGACGTTTGCACACAGGTTCCGTGCCAGGCTCAAGATCAATAACGAATTCAACTGGCCGGTGCGGAGGCATTCCTGGAAGCTCTTTTGGAAATACGTCTTGATATTCGCAAACGACTGGAATCTACGAGATGGCATAGAGTTCACCCTTCTCATTGAGAGAAAACAGACGGATAGTATCATCACGAGCGGCAAAGACAATTACATCCTCAGACGAATGAGTCAATTGAATCTGCCTGGCTGCACAATCAAGCTGAGCCTTGTGCTTAGAAAGCCAATCCATTCCGAGAATAAGATCAATATCCGAGTTACCAAGGATCATTGGAGAAGCCAGAAACTTGAAATCACCCATCGAGATAGAAATATCCGGAACTTGGTAGTTAGCAAGCAAGCATCTACCCGGAGAGACAACTGCTAATGGCTTATGCATAACTTGAGAAAACCACCCATGCTTAGATGCAAAAGGTCTCGAGATAAAACAATGCGAAGCACCAGTGTCAAAAAGAACTTTTGCAGTGACATCATTAACAGGAAGGTTACCCATGATGACATCTGATGAATCCTCTGCCTGAGCTGCATTCACCATATTGACCTTGGCGTACTTGGGGTTATGCTTGACCACAGCTGTACTTGCCGATCTGACAGGAGGAGGAGGAGGAAGACGCCTCTGGTTGAAACACTTGTTGGCATAGTGACCCTTCTGTTGGCACTTGTTGCACGTGACCTCTGAAAGCGGACGGTGATACGGAGCACTCGATCTTGGAGCTTGAGACAAAGTCTTGTTCTGAAAGCCAGGGTTGGGTGGGTGGGAAGAACCACTGCCACCTTTGCTCTTCTGCTGATACGGCTGACGGAACGGAGGAGGAGGAAGCCAAAACTTCTGCTGCTTGGCCACTTGAGTAGAGGAAGAAGGAGTAACATCTCTGACTCGCTTCTTGGAAGCATCACACCTCAACTGAGCAGCCTCTTGCTTCAGTGCCATGTTGTAGAACTCATCGTACCTCAAGGGCTCGAAGAGAACAAGAGCTAGCTGAATTTCTTCTCTGAGACCACCCCTGAACTGGTATATCATGCTCTTCTCATCAGGTACGTCCTTCTTGGCAAAGCAAGCGAGCTTCTGGAACAACTTGTTGTAGTCATAGACAGACAAAGAGCCTTGCTTCGGGTTGCGGAATTCCTCACGCTTGCTTTCAACCACGCTCTCGGGAATATGATGAGCTCGAAAATCTTGACGGAAATCATCCCAAGTGATAACACGTCCACCTCTAGAGTCCTTGTATTGCTGGAACCATTTTGCAGCTTGATCTTTGAGTTGGAAGTAAGCGAACTTGACAAAGTCCTCAGGCCTGACGTTACTGCACTCGAAATGCTTGCACAGATCCACAAGCCAATCGTCAGCATCGGTTGCCTCAACACAATTGCTGGAAGTCTTTGGCCCGTTAGCAAGGAACTGGTTGAGTGTAGCAAAGTGATTCTGATTGTTTCCTTGGTTCCCTTGGTTGCCTTGATTGCGCTCTTGGAGAATTTGCATGATCAACTGTGTGTTTGCATTGGTTGCGGCCATCACAGCTTGCCATGCCTCCGGAGGAGGTGGAGGTGGTGGCGGATCAGGATTCGGAGTCGTGCGCGTTGGAGGAGCCATCCTGAAGAGGTTGACATCCATTAGCACATTGATAGACAAATATTGAAGCTGAATCCAACAGAATGAAAATTGCAACATATAGTCTTCACATCCGAACAAAATGAACGAATGCATTCCTCTTGAAATGGTCACATATCCATAAATTGAGAAGCCACGTAGAATTAAGGTAGAGAAATAAATCAACAAGGTACGGATCAAGAACGAATAATCGGTAAGAAATCCAATCTCAAACCAATATCCGTGGAAGAAGAACTAGAGCTACAAGAATTCCCACCTATGAAACTCCCGAACCTTTCCGGTTATGCAATCAGGTGTTGGGGATACAGGGGAAGCATAATATCTCACCCAAACTAGCAAATCCTACATCCAGCTGTATCCATCCTTCAACACATAACCGAGAAAAACTTCGGAAACCATCTACCTCAACCTTCGAAAAGCATCCGTTATACAAGTTATGGCGATACTCCCGAACTCCCGCCCCAGTACTGGGTGGCGTCGAGGTTATCTCACCAACGAACTGCATAAAAGAGATTTTCGATGTCGGCGTACTAAACTCAGGTATTCCAGAACTGCAACGATAAAATTATGATGACAACACCTCAGAGCTCAACTCCCCGGGACACTTCCACTAAACCCCTGACAGGAGGCACCAAGACAATGTTCTCATCATAAAACCATCGGAACGATTCCAAGATACCCGCGTGATCCTAAAAATTTTGTTTAGTGAAATTTGAGAAGAGAAGAGTCAAAACTCTACGTCAGGATGCCTTACCAGAGCGATGAGGAGACTGGGAAGTAAAAAAGAATTCCTAAACTCTCCGATATATAATTCCTAAATGAGTCAAAACATTTTTCTAGACACAACTCGGCCGCTAAAAACGATCAAGCAATGGGGCTCCTAAGGTCGGGGAAGGCTCTGATTACCAACTTGTAACACCCTCGATGCGACTATATCTCCCACGTGTCGAGGCACGACTTAGAGGCATAATCGCATTGAAGGCATATGTCGCAAGTTAGGCAATCTTCACAACATCCCATGTAATAAGATAATAAAAGGGGAGATAACATAGTTGGCTTACACTCGCCATCATAGAAGGGATGACACCAGTCACCAACATGGACGATTCAATTCATGGGACCTTTTTGTGCATTTCACCTAAAATGAAGCAATGTCCCATGAGCTAGCAGCTTCTTCTTCATTAGTTGCAATAAAATTGACAACATCAAGGTTGGTTGTGAAGCTCGTGGAATGTTCAACTATAATTTGGATATCATTTGTGCAGTTCAACTAAGATCAAGCATGAAATGTATATCTCTGTTTGCATAAAAAGGTGGAAAAAGGGTGACTAACAAGTGATGAAACATCAAATGAAAAGAAGCATGTTCCTGATCTGAATGGCGATCCTACAAGGACAGTAGCAATTTCTAAAGCAGCAGCATTGCCAGATATTAGTGTGGGGATTAGGATTAACTATGACAACCGTTAAATATGACATTACTTTAATGGTGCCATTGCTTCATTTTACCAGCAACATTACATTTACAGCTGCTAAAGAGTTGGTAGTTGGGTACGGGAGAGTAGGCGGACCAGGACAGTTGCATTTCTAATGAAAAGAAGCAACTTATCTTAATGGGAAATTTAGCAGGGCATGAAAAACAGTGCCATTGATTCATATTACTGGAGGCATTACATTGAAACCATCATTGGCTTAACGTGTCCTTACTTTTAACAGTGCGACTGCTACATTTTACCAGTGGCATTACATAAGAGGGGCTCGGGGAAACAAACATCAGAACAGGATATCTAGGTTGGTCCCATTTTTTTTATGTATAGCCACCTTATACTGTGTGAGGCTAGCAAATCTAGTGCTGGACATACTCTGTTGACTTGTCCCCCAGTCCCCACTTTCTTTCCTTTTTCAACCAATAGATCGGTTTATATTGAGTTTGTACTGTGTTTCCCTTTATTTCCCTATTAGACCAAGAGACCACTTGGATGGCCAGCTGTAACACCCTCGATGCGACTATATCTCCCACGTGTCGAGGCACGACTTAGAGGCATAATCGCATTGAAGGCATATGTCGCAAGTTAGGCAATCTTCACAACATCCCATGTAATAAGATAATAAAAGGGGAGATAACATAGTTGGCTTACACTCGCCACGTCAATCAAGTACATAAATAACATTACATCATCCAAACACTCATGGCCCGACTACGGCGCCAAAATAAAAGATAACCCAACATGCGACACGGTCCCGATCACCCCCAACAAGGCACCACTACTGGTCATCGGGAAAAGAAACATAGTAACGTTGAGAGTCCTCGTCGAACTCCCACTTGAGCTCAAGCGCATCTCCTGGAGCGGAATCATCAGGCCCTGCATCTGGTGTAATAGTAATCTGTGAGCCACAGGGACTCAGCAATCTCGCACCCTCGCGATCAAGACTATTTAAGCTTATAGGTAAGGCAAGGTAAATATGTGGAGCTGCAGCAAAGCGACTAGCAAAATATGGTGGCTAACTTATTCGCAAAAGAGAGCGAGAAGAGGAGGCAAAGCGCGAGCGAGAAACTAGAGAGCAACCTGCGCAAACATTACTCCAACACCGTGTCCACTTCCCGGACTCGCCGAGAAGAGGCTATCACGGTAACACACTCAGTTGATTCATTTTAATTAAGTTAAGGTTCAAGTTATCTACAACCGGACATTAACAAATTCCCATCTGCCCATAACCTCGGGCACGGCTTTCAAAAGTTCAAATCCCAGCAGGGGAGTCCCAACTTAGCCCATGACAAGCTCTCACGGTCAATGAAGGAATAGACCTCCTCCCAAGATGTTCCGATCAGACTCGGTATCTCGGTTCTTCAAGACACTTCGACAGGTTAAAACAAGACCAGCAACACCGCCCGAATGTGCCGACAAATCCCGATAGGAGCTGCACATATCTCTTTCTCAGGGCACACTCAGATTGTCTAAACTTCCGGTAGGCCAGCCCAGAGTTGCCCCTGGTAGCCATCGGCGGCTGACAGTTTGGACCAACACTCAGAGGAGCACTGGCCCGGGGGGGTTAAAATAATGATGACCCTTGAGTCTGTAGAACCCAAGGGAAAAAAAGGCTAGATGGCAAATGGTAAAACCAAGGTTGGGCATTGCTGGAAAAGCTTTAATCAAGGCGAACTATCAAGGGGTTCCCATTATAACCCAACCACGTAAGGAACGCAAAATCCGGGAACATAACACCGATATGACGGAAACTAGGGCGGCAAGAGTGGAACAAAACACTAGGCGAGAGGCCGAGCCTTCCACCCTTTACCAAGTATATAGATGCATTAAGATAAGAAGATAATATAATGATATCCCAACAAGTAAATAAATGTTCCAACAAGGAACGGCCTCCAATCTTCACCTGCAACTAGCAATGCTATAAGAGGGGGCTGAGCAAAGCGGTAACATAGCCAATCAATGGTTTGCTAGGACATGGTGGGTTAGAGGTTTGACATGGCAATTTGGGAGGCTTGAAAGCAAGTGGTAGGCATCGTAGCATTGGCATAGCAAAAGAGCGAGCAAACTAGCATAGCAAAGATAGTAGTGATTTCGAGGGTATGATCATCTTGCCTGCACAGTTGTTAGAGTTGACTGGATCCTCGAAAGCAAACTCAACGGGCTCCTCGTTAGTGAACTCGTCTCCCGGCTCTACCCAAACAAGACAAACAAGCAACAAGGACACAATCAACCACGTGCAAGGATCCAACAAAATGATGCGATGATGGTATGCTATGCGGGATGCATATGTGAGATATGACAGGCAATGCAAGAACCTGGCCTCAACTTGGGAATCCAAGTATGCCACTGGAAAGATGAGATGAAATCGCTTGAAAACGCTATAAAGAACGCCGGAATCGGAGTTACGGTTTGGAAATGGCAAGCGATTCAAAAATGACACCGGTCTGCGATTTACAGCAAATAGCCATCTAAATGCAATGAGATGAACATGCTACAGCACTCAAACATGGCAAAAAAAATACATGGCAGGGATGAATTCAAGATGCTTAACAAAATTCTAGCACTCAGCTACGGCCAATTCATCCATTAACAGGTTCAAACAAGCATGGCAAAAATGCATATGACAAACAGATCTCAGACTTTGTGAAATTAACACTTGTCTGGAATTTCAGATCAGGTAGCACTCTTCGGAGCAACAAAACTACATGCTACAGGACCTGAACATGACAAAGTAAAGCATGGCATGGAGCTAATCAGAGAGCTTAACAAAAGTCCCTTAGTGACCTTGAGCCAAAAGGGATCAGAAAATACAATTGCAAGCATGTGAACATAGCAAAAACATAATCAGTTTTCAGACTTAGTGAAAACTGGCACATGCTGAAATATAACTCAAGTAGGCATGTTTACGAGCTTGATGCACTCACTACGGTGCAATTCATGAAAGGCTAAGCATACATATATCAATAACACACCAAATGCAAGATAGACATGGCAAGAACAATAGCATAGCATGCACGGATCAACTACCACATCATCGGCAAAATTGCAAACAAGTTGACAATCTGCCCAGATTCACAAAGTAGCAAAAGTAGAGCTCGATTGACTCAAGCTAGGGTGCTCCATAATTTCAAACAAAGACATGGATGGATAGATCACTATAATATAAACAAAACATTCTTACTGATCATCCTCAAAAGAGGCACGGATCACTAGGAAACAACATGAACATATAACAACATGAGATAAACAGCTCAGGGACTTAGTGGAAATGCTAAGCCCCTGAAAACAGAATTACCAGGTGCACTACTTTGCAAGCTCGTGCTAGTCGCCACACACATCACAAAAATACATGGGTTGCACCTCTGGAGAGATGACAAAGCCCTTAACAAAACATATTTAGAACTCACGGGCATATCATGCACACAATAATCATGGCAAAAATGACAAAAAGCTAAATGGAGTAGCAGATCTGACAAATATCTCAAGTAGCCCTCTTCTAACAGCATTTCGGGCATCAAGATGAACTCAAATGAAAATGATGCAATGGAATGAAATGATGTACTCTCTGATATTAACATTTTGATATGCTACATGCATGAATCGGAGCTACGGATGCAAAGTTACGGGGCTATGAACATGAGCACATGGATCTGCGATTTCAGGACTTAGAAGAAATTTACCCCGTGCGGATCTAGGGTTTGACCCGGCGCGCGAACCGAGGCGGTCGGAGCACTGTTCACCGGAGACGGGCAGGGCGGCGGCCACCGGAGCTGAGGGGCTCGCCGGGGAGCGGTCGGGGAGGCGGAGGAGGAGCAGCTCCGGCCTCCCCGGCCGGATCCGGCGACGAGGAGGCACGGGGAAGGGGCCGGCGAGGCGGCTTGCGGGCGGCGCCGGACGGGCGGCGCGGCGGCCAATGCCGGCGGGGCGGCGGGGAGAGCGGGGCGGCGCCGGGTGGAGGAAGACGAGAGGCGCGGGCGCGCGCGACGGGCCGGGAGGGCCCCGCCTGGGCCTCGGCGGGCCGGCTCGCGGCGGCGCGGGGGAAGTGGGCACGGTTGGCGAACGAATCGGGCGACGACACGTGGCGGCAGACAGCGGCAGCGGACACGTCCGGACGGCGGGTTTTCGTCCGGCATCGCGAGGAGAGGGAGAGGTTAGGGTTTGCCCGAGATTTTGGAAGGAGATCTATATATAGGCATAGAGGGAGCTAGGAGAGTCCAAATGAGGTGCGGTTTTCGGCCACGCGATCGTGATCGAGCGCTCTAGATGATGGAGCAGGTTTAGGTTGGTTTTGGGCCAAATTGGAGGGGTGCTGGG
This sequence comes from Triticum urartu, assembly GCF_003073215.2. Taxonomy (NCBI): domain Eukaryota; kingdom Viridiplantae; phylum Streptophyta; class Magnoliopsida; order Poales; family Poaceae; genus Triticum; species Triticum urartu. The sequence goes on from NC_053022.1 coordinate 400,017,165, forward strand.
CTGCAACACACACGAGGCCTTTTCGGTCCCTCGGTTAACCGTTGGAGTACCAAACGAAGTCCAAATGATACGAAACTTGACAGGTGGTCTACCGGTAGTAAACCAAGGCCGCTTGGCAAGTCTCGGTCCAATCCGGAAATGTTTAACCCCCACACCCGAAAGAAAGGTAGAAATGACCACCGGAGGAGAACGAAGCGCCGGAATGCAAAACGGACAACGGGGAAAATGCTCGAATGCATGAAATGAACACATATGCAAATGCAATGCACATGATGACATGATATGAGATGCATGAAAATGATCACAACACATGGAGACAAAGACCCGAACCCGAGAAAATAAAATAACTTAACGCCTGAACGGCAAGAGTTGGAGTACAAATTGGGAAAGTTACATCCGGGGTGTTACAACAGCTCTGCTCCTTTTCGCCCCCATAATTTCCTCTTTCGACCAAGTCCTAGATTCAGGTAACAAATCGTCCCCCACCCCCACACCCCCTTTATTCCCTGTTTGAACCAAGTAGTACTAGATTCGACTGCATGAACTAGTTTTACCTCTTAACAATAAAAATTTAGGTGGCACTACTGGAATCAGGATCTTTATCGGCAACCAGTTCTTTGTCGTCTGCTAGCTAACGGCAAAGAAGGTCTTTGCCATCAGCTTAAAAAGCTGACGGCAAAGACCATGTTTGCCGTTAGCCAGTTCTTTGCCGTCTGCTAGCAGACGACATAGAAGCTTTGTTGTCTGCTAGTAGACGGCAAAGAGGGAGAGGGTGGCCCACTAATGAGAACCACCTAATGGCCACTTTCTTTGCCATCTGCTAGCAGACGGCAAAGCTTCTTTACTATCCGCTAGCAGACAGCAAAGAGAATAGCCCACCTAACATTCATTTCCCCTCGGCCCCACCCCACTAGCTACGCTCTTTGTCGTGTGCTAGCAGATGATAAAGAAATTAAACCTAACTAAAAAATGGTCAGCCCCGCGCCCCACCCCTCTCTCTCCCTCACCTCACCTGCGTAGCCCCCGTGCCCGCCGCCGACCCCCACCGACCCCGCCACCCCGACCACCTGTTGGGGAACGCAGTAATTTCAAAAAATTTCCTACGCACACGCAAGATCATGGTGATGCATAGCAACGAGAGGGGAGAGTATGATCTACGTACCCTTGTAGATCGCAAAGGAAGCGTTGACACAACGTAGAGGAAGTAGTCGTACGTCTTCTTCCCGATCCGACCGATCCAAGCACCGTTACTCCGGCACCTCCGAGTTCTTAGCACACGTACAGCTCGATGACGCTCCCCGGGCTCCGATCCAGCAAAGCTTCGGGGATGAGTTCCGTCAGCACAACGGCGTGGTGATGATGATGATGTTCCACCGACGCAGGGCTTCGCCTAAGCACTACAACGATATGACCGTGGTGGAATATGGTGGCAGGGGGCACCGCACACGGCTAAGGAACGATCACGAGGATCAACTTGTGTGTTCTAGGGTGCCCCCTTGCCTCCGTATATAAAGGAGCCAAGGGGAGGGGTGCGGCCGGCTAGGAGGGGGGCGCAGGAGGAGTCCTACTCCTACCGGGAGTAGGACTCCTCCCCCTTTTCCTTGTCCAAGTAGGAGAGAGGGGGGAGAGAAGGAAAGGGGGGGCGCCGCCCCTCCCTCCCTATCCAATTCGGACTAGGGGGAGAGGGGGCGCGCGGCCTGCCCTGGCAGCCCCTTCCTCTTCTCCACATTAGGCCCATAAGGCCCATTAACCCCCCGGGGGGTTCCGGTAACCCCCCGGTGCTCCGGTTTTATCCGAAATTCATCCGGAACACTTCCGGTGTCCGAATATAGTCATCCAATATATCAATCTTTATGTCTCGACCATTTCGAGACTCCTCGTCATGTCCGTGATCACATCCGGGACTCCGAACTAACTTCGGTACATCAACATGCATAAAACTCATAACAACTGTCATCGTAACTTTAAGCGTGCGGACCCTACGATTCGAGAACAATGCAGACATGACTGAGACAAATCTCTGGTCAATAACCAATAGCGGGACCTGGATGCCCATATTGGCTCCTACATATTCTACGAAGATCTTTATCGGTCAGACCGCATAACAACATACGTTGTTCCTTTTGTCATCGGTATGTTACTTGCCCGAGATTCGATCGTCGGTATCCAATACCTAGTTCAATCTCGTTACCGGCAAGTCTCTTTACTCGTTCCATAATACATCATCTCACAACTAACATTTTAGTTGTAATGCTTGCAAGGCTTATGTGATGTGCATTACCGAGAGGGCCCAGAGATACCTCTCCGACAATCGGAGTGACAAATCCTAATCTTGAAATACGCCAACCCAACATGTACCTTTGGAGACACCTGTAATGCTCCTTTATAATCACCCAGTTACGTTGTGACGTTTGGTAGCACCCAAAGTGTTCCTCCGGCAAACGGGAGTTGCATAATCTCATAGTCATAGGAACATGTATACGTCATGAAGAAAGCAATAGCAACATACTAAACGATCGGGTGCTAAGCTAATGGAATGGGTCATGTCAATCAGATCATTCAACTAATGATGTGATCTCGTTAATCAAATAACAACTCTTTTGTTCATGGTTAGGAAACATAACCATCTTTGATTAACGAGCTAGTCAAGTAGAGGCATACTAGTGACACTCTGTTTGTCTATGTATTCACAAATGTATCATGTTTCCGGTTAATACAATTCTAGCATGAATAATAAACATTTATCATGATATGAGGAAATAAATAATAACTTTACTATTGCCTCTAGGGCATATTTCCTTCAACCACCACCACCCCCGACGCCCCCGACCCCCCACTGCCCCGCCGCCCCGCCACTCAGGTCGCCCGTCCCTGCTCTGCCCCCCACCGCCCGGCGCTGCTCCGCCCCCTGGTGAGGCTTCTTTTTCCTTTTTCTGTCATTTTTGTTGTTGTTTTTTGATTTAGGTTAATTAGTTAGTTAGTTTTTTAGGTTAATTAGTTAGTTAGTTTTTTAGGTTAATTAGTTACTTGTTTTACCCTACTGTACATAGGTTAATTAGTTGGTTAGTTATTTTTTTAGGTTAATTACTTAGTTAGTTTCTTTAGGTTAATTACTTAGTTAGATAAGCCCAAGAACAAGAAAAGAAAAGAAAGAAAGAAGACCTAAAAGGACTAGGCGGAGAAAACATAGAAAAAAGAAGAAGAGGAAAAAAGAAAACAGAAAAAGAAGAAAAGAACTAAAGTCTATTGTCTATCCACTATTCATGTTAGTACTCCCACTACTATTAGTTTAAAAACCACACAGTAAGTTTTGCCACAGAGGAAACCAACAAACAACAGGTCAGCAAAGAAGGACCAATACACAATTTGCAGGTTCTCACCTAATAAAGTAACCCAAGCCCACTAGAGAGGCTTTTGCCAGTTCCCCATCTTGCTTTGCCTAGCCTATTGTACATGTCGACTTTTTCCCCTCCAAAATTTCAAAATTTATGCTAATTTGAATTTACTTCCTGCTCACAAAATAAACATGTTTGCATTCAACATGGAACTAAAAACCAAGAAGCAATTTTCCACAATGAAAACAAAAAAGAGTCAACTGAAAATTAAAGCAGTGGCAAAGAGAAAGCAGAGGAACACCAGCCAGCCTGCCAAGCAAAGCAGCAAGCCATGCTTTTGCTCCCAACCCCCAACCCTTCTGATTCCCTCCTCCTCTCTTTAACTTCTTTTCTTGTAGTTTAGTACAAGCTTTGAACAGCTAAAGCGGGCCCCAAAGCAAGGGTTGTGGTGGTGAGAGCATGTTGTTCCTGTGGGACAAAAACATGTTCTCTTCTTCTTGACCAGTCAGTCATGGTCATGTTGTGTGTGTCCTGGAGGTGGAGGTGAGCTGTGGTACTGCATTATGTGCTGCAATGGATATATGGATGGTTGGATGGATTAACATGAATAGTAGTAGGGTGATTTTAGGTTAATAGATTTTAGTTGATTTTAGGTTAATAGATTTTAGTTGATTTTAGGTTAGTAGATTTTAGTTCATTTTAGGTTAGTAGATTTTAGTTGATTTAGGTTGATTAGTTGAAGAACAAAAGGAAGACAAGAGGAAGAAGGAAAATAAGGAAAATGAAGAAGAAAAAGAAGACAAGAGGAAGAAGGAAAAGAAGGAAGAAGAATAAGAAGAAAAAGAAGTAGAAGTGGAGATGAAAAAAATAAGTAGAAGTAGAAGATGAAAAAAGAAGTAGGAAAAGTAGAAAAAGAGGGTTGCCGAGGGAAAAGAAGGTCGTCGAGTGGTCGAGGGCTCAAGGATCAAGGGGGAAAGGAGTCAAGGGTCTAGGGGTTGAGGATCGAGGTGTCGAGGGGTCGAGGGGAAAAGGATCGAGGGGGAAAGGAGTCTAGGGTCTAGGGGTCGAGGATCGAGGTGTCGAGGGGTCGAGGGGAAAAGGATCGAGGGGGAAAGGAATCTAGGGTCTAGGGGTCGAGGATCGAGGTGTCGAGGGGTCGAGGGGAAAAGGGAAAAAAAGGGTCGAGGGGTCGAGGATCAAGGGGAAAAGGAGTCGAGGGTCTAGGGGTCGAGGAACGAGGTGTCGAGGGGGCGAGAGGAAAAGGGGTCAAGGGGTTGAGGGTCGCTGCCCTGACCCTGACCCCGACATGACACCCTGACCCTGCCTCGACACCTCGACACCGTGACCCCAATTCAGCACCCCGACCCCGACACGGCACCCCGACCCCGACACACTTAAATATTTTATTATGTTCATGATGTTGGTACACACTTAAATATTTTACAATGTTTGTGTTGTACTAATTTCGTTTACTCTTTGTCATTGCAGGTGTTGACAGATGGTGGGCGCGGGTCGAGAGCGCTCCGAGCCTCCTTCCTCGACGCGTGCTGGGAGGGGTGCTATTATTCCACCCCAGCACCTTCGGAGAGCGCTGGTAGACAACATGACGACACCGGCGGGCACTTCTTCTTTGGACGGGAGAGGTCGGGGGAAGCCCAAGAAGGCTGCTAGAGGTGGACGTGGCAGCGGGAGAGGTAGGAAGGCTGTTGTGCCTTCCTCGCCGCCACCCCCAGCTGATTCTCCGGACCACCAGAGTGCTCTGTCTCAGGTGGACCCATCAGACTTGGACCTGTCTTGGACTCCGGTCCACGAGCCTCGGGTCGATGAGCCTCGGGTCGCTGAGCCTTAGTCCCATGAGGCTCAGGCCCCAGAGCCTTCGTCCCACGAGATACGGTCCCAGAGTCTTCGTCCCATGTGACTCAGGAGACTAGTGGCCATGTTGATGGCGAGGACACCTTTTCTGGCGATAGTTATAGCGAGGGAGAGCTGGTTGAGGAGGGCAAGAAGGTCTACCAACATAGTGGTACGAAGCTCCCGGCCGTGCCGGCAACCCACAATCAGAGGTGGTTGATTGAGCCTAACAGGGAGAAGTAAGTGCATTTACTCCTTTTTAACCTTTGTCCTTCCTGTTTCTTCAAATTCATATCTAATGTGTTGGCCTTGTCATACTGCAGGGGTTGGAAATACGGCAATGGTGTCCACAGGCCCAACCAGGTCCTTGGTGTGCTTTACCTGCACCACTTCCCGGGGTGGGTCACGTTGCCCGGTGAGGGTCAGGTTCCACAACTAGCACTAAGCTGGGAGCTATACATGGTTGCCCCGGCCCCGCCGGAGGAGAGGGTCGATGGTGTCTTATGCGAGACGATGGACGACATTGTGAGGCGGCGGTTTTGGGTAATTTCTCCTTTACAGAATTAAAAATCAACATTACCTAGTGATTGTACTAATCAGTGTTGTCTTGTTCGATTGCAGACCTTCTACATGTGTCTTGAGGAACACGAGGCAGAAGCCGTGATGGTTCTCGAAGCCGAGTGCAAGCACCTAGTTCAGAACTTATGGCACGAGGCTAGGGTGCAGGATGTTCGAGACTACTACGCCTCGACTAACATTAGGAGGGCCAAGAATAAGTGTCGCGCCAAGTATCTGAGTAAGGAGAAGTACATGAAGGTAATTACCTATTCTTAAGGCCTTGTACTTAGTTTCCTTGATTTCATTCATAGGCATAGCGCTGAAATTTCTCTTTGCCTAACTTAGGTGCCCCTGAGGTGGTGTGCGGATAGGATGCACTATTGGGAGGCGTTGGTGGATGAGTGGTGCTCTCCCCAATGGCTAGCCATCCATAGCAAGGCCAGGGATAAGCATGCCCAAATGCAAGGTGTGCCACACCATCAAGGGAGCTCCAACCTGTTTGAGTACGGGGATCACTGGGTATGTGGTTTGAGCCCTTAAGGATTCATGCAATTTCATTCTTCATGCTAGCTTGAGCCCTTAACTAATATGTTGTTCCTCTCTTTTAGGTGAAACACAACAAGAAGGAAGTGACACCGATGTACGACCTCTATGCCATGGCCCATACTGCCCCGTACAAGAAGGCCAAGGCATTCTCTAAGGATGACCTCGATCATCCAGAGAGCTTCACCAACATCTCCTCCCACAACAAGCTCGTGAGGTATAGAGACGTTGGGAAGACGAGGAAAGGGGGGGACTTCAACCCGAGACAGAGTCCTTTTGATCCAGAGATTGTGATGCTATCTGGTGACGGGAGGTACCATGGCTCAGTAGCCATTGGGGATGGACTCATACGTTGTCCTAGAACTCTCCGGGAGATCAAGAAGTGCTAGACGAGCTCCGATCTTGAGATACCGCCTCGTCCACGACCCATGGAGCTCGCCATCGAGGCTAGGGCCCAGGAGCTTCTGGCGGAGGCGAACATGCAGGCTAAGCACAGGGAGAGGGAGTTGGAGGAGAGGACGGCTAGTCTGTTGGAGGCGGAGAGGAACCGGAATGACGCATCTCATCGGGCCCTATATATACGAGCTCCTCATGGTAAGTTTCTCCTGCATATTAGGCAAATCATGCACGTAATGTTCGTTTCATTACTAACTAGTATGACTGACTCGTGAAAACAAAATGTGCACTCTGTGTGCGAGAAAAACAGTCAAACCCCTCCGTCGATGCCCCAGATTTGTATAGCAGTCACGGTGAGTTTCATTTGAATGGTCATTAGTTACTAGTATTCACATTTCAATTGCATCATGCTAACGAGGCATTGCAAATGACCTTTGGTGCAGCATGCCTCTCGACAAGCATCGACCGATCCTTCTCCATCTCACACTGTCACAACCCCGACCCCGACCGGTCCTTCTCCGTCTGGCACTGGCGCAAACTCGACCGGTCCTTCGCCTCCATGATGACGGTAATTTTTCTCTAGTGTTTTGCTTACGAAATGCATAAAGACCTAGACTTAGCTTTAGTTCCTCCAAAATGCTTACCATAATGACCTAGACTTAGCTAATCTTCCTCCAAAATGACATAATTAGCTTACTTAGCTCCAAAATGATCTATACTTAGCTTTGTTTCCTCCGAAATGACCTAAGTTAGCTCTAATATGCTAAGTAATATCTAATATGCTTAGTTACCTAGGTTTGCTCAATAATGACATACACTTAGCTTACTTATGTAAAAAAATGGCATAATTATCTTACTTAGGTTTGAAATGGCATAACAATCTTGGTAACCTCATATATGTCATATAGTTAGCGTATTTTCCTCGAAAATGACATAATAAGACTAATTAGCTCCAAAATAATCAAGTTTACCTAAGTTAGCTCCAAAATGACCTAAGGTAGCTCTAAAATGCTAAATTAGCTTTGATATGCTTAGTTACCTAGGTTAGCTCAATAAATACCTATACTTAGCTTACTTATGTCAAAAATGGCATAATATGCTTAGTTAACTCAAAATGGCATAATTAGCTAGGTTAGCTCCAAAATGACCCACTTTACCTAGGTTAGCTCCAATATGATCCATTTTACCTAGGTTAGCTCCAAAATGACCAAGTTTACCTAGGTTAGCTCCAATATGATCCATTTTACCTAGGTTAGCTCCAAAATGACCTATTTACCTAGCTTAGCTCTAAAATGACCTACACACTTAGCATTTTTACTTAGCTTGGCTAAAAAATGGCATTTTTACCTACCTTGGTTAGAAGAAGAAGATAAAAAAGAGGAGAGGAGAAAAAGAAAGAGAAGATAAATTCTTCTTTTTCTTTTCCTTCTTTTTCTTCTTTTTCTTCTAGCTAGTCTTCTTCTTCTTCTAACTTTCATCTTTCCCAATTTGCAGATTTGCTTTAGATGAGGAAGCTTGCATTGATGGAGTGTATGTCGGTGTCAAAACCGGCCGATCTCGGGTAGGGGGTCCCGAACTGTGCGTCTGAGGATCGAAGGTAACAGGAGACAAGGGAGACACAATGTTTACTCAGGTTCGGGCCCTCTTAATGGAGGTAAAACCCTACGTCCTGCTTGATTGTATTCGATGAGTATAGGGGTTACAAGAGTTGGTCTACCTCGAGATCGTAATGGCTAAACCCTAGATGTCTAGCCTATATGAATTCTGGTAGCCTCTACGGACTAAACCCTCCGGTTTATATAGACACCGGAGGGGCTAGGGTTGTACAGAGTCGTTTTACAGAGAAAGGAAAATACACATCCGGATATTAAGCTTGCCATCCACGCATAAGAGAGACCTGCCCGGACACGGGGGGAAGGTTTTCTACCTTCTATCTTCACGGCCCATCAGTCCGGCCCATATCACACAGCCGGACACCCAAGGACCCCTTAATCCAGGACTCCCTCAGTGTACTCTTCTCCTTGTGCTTCCTTTTTGTTTATGGAAACTAGTTGGAAACTTGTTTTGGATATGTATGTATGGATATGTTGTTGGAAACCATTGTATGTTGGATATATTGTTGGAAACTTGTATGTTGGTTATGTTGTTGGAAACTTATTGTTGGTATGCTTGTTGAAAATATATTTGTGAAATTCTGTCAAATTGAATGAATTTAATAAAAAACAGAAAAAATAGGGGCTATACATGCACTTTGCCATCTGCTCGCAGACGGCAAAGCTACCACGTGGCAGCTACCTATGCAACCTGGGGTGCATTGGGCTGGCCTATTTGGCAAGCAAATGGCAAAGACCTTTACATCTTTGTCGTCTACCAGCAGACAACATAGCATGCCACGTGGCAGCTACCTGGGTTGGCCTATTTGGCCACTTTGCCATCTGCTGGCAGACGGCAAAGCACGCCGTTAAACTCCTAATGGACCTAAGCTGCCACTTGTGTCATCCAGGCTCTTTGCCATCTGCTGGTAGACGGCAAAGGCCATTGCATCTTTCCCATCTGCAAGCACACAGCAAAGTGCCCTTTGCCGTAGCTTATTCAGCCAGACCTATTGTCGTCTACTGGCTGACGGCAAAGGCCTTTTGTAGGATCGAAAGTATGTCTAGAGGGGGGTGATTAGACTACTTGACCAAATAAAAATCTATCCTTTTCCCAATTTTAAGTCTTGGCAGATTTTAGCAACTTAGCACAAGTCAAGTAAACAACCTACACATGCAAGTCTAAGAGTATATGTAACATCCCAATTTTTCAATTGGGTGTTATTTAGATCATTCATATGCATTGCATCATTTGTGCATTTTGGAATTTGTTGTATTTGAATTTTGATCCTAGAAACCTTAAGCAACTCAAGGACCAATTGAGAGAGTTGGAGGTTTTCTCAAAAATCCATTTTTGAATTTTCAAAATTGGCAAATTGGATCAAAGTGATTTATTCAAAATATTTTTCCCAATAATTTCAAATAAATAAAGTAATGAGAGAAGATAATATGACTTCTTCAAAAACAACAAAGAAATATTAGAAATTTAATTTTGAATAAAAATATATTTTATTTTGATTTTAGCAAGTTTATTTATCTGTTATTAGTACTAAAATGTTTATTTTTATTTTAGGCATTTAGGTCCAAAAAAATGTTCACATTAGTCCAAATATTAGGATGGAATTATGTGAATTTTTCTGGAATTTTTTTTAAAATATATATTATGTTTTCGTATTTTTTCGTCTCTTTGGAAAAAAATCGTTTAAAAAAAGTTTTAGGTCGGGCCAACCGAACTGGGCCAGCCCAGCCGGCCGAGCCGCCGCCCCGACCGACTCCCCATCGGAGTCCGGCTGGCGCATGACGCTGCCACCTCCGTGACCGACTCGGCCTCCGCCTCGCAGCCTTTGCCCCTCTGCCAAGACACCTCCGCCCTCCCCCTTTATAAGGCCGGCCCCAGACCCCCTCTCCCCCTCCCAAGCCGCACCACTGCCGCCTCGCTTCTCGCTGCCGCCGCCGCGTGGAGACGCCACCGCCGAACCCCATCGCCCGGAGCCACCGCCGTCGTCCGCCGCCCGAACCAGTATACCGCCTGGTCCGTTTTTTAGGTTTTCGGTTTTTCTTTTCGGTTTATCTCTAAAAAAACCGACTGGTTAGTTATTTAGTGAACGTTCGTTTGTTAAGCTTCTGTAGCGAACGATTTCGTTCATTAGTTTCCTATAGCGGACGTTCGCCGATAGGTTTTTCTTTTTCTGTTTTATTTTCAGCCAGGGACCCATCCATGAATATTTTCTTCGCAGATTAGCCCCTCATCTTTAAACCCTCGTAACTTTTTGCTCGTTTGTCCAAATCCAACGAAACCAATGCCAATTTCTTCGTTATAATCCCCTCTGTCCAGATAACAAACTTAAGCATATTTTTGAAAGTTTAAAATTTGATTTCAAACAGATTTGAATTTGAACTTCTTTTGTTCGTAACTTGAGTTTCGTATTTCTGATTAGGTTGATTCCATTTGCAATTCGAAGCTCTTGATCTAAACTTTCTATTAAGAACTAATCCACATAATTTTAATAATATTGAAAATTGTTTTATGTTCTCAAGAGTTATTCGCCTGTTTTTGAAGTTTTTCGAGATCTTTTCTTCGAATCTTATGCTTGAGTGCTTATGTATGGTATTGTTTGTCTATGAGATTTTCAGGAGTGCGAAGCTTGTTACTACGAATCTCTAGGGTTTACCGATCATCAGCAAGGCAACTTACACTTTGATCATACCCTTTATTACCCAATTTTTATGCATTAGTTACATCCTCAAATATTGCATGAGTAGGATTGGGAACATGTGGTTATTGCTATGTAGTTGATGAGGTAGGAACCTAATACCTTTGATCACCCCGGGAATATACGTTATGCTCATATTTCTTAGCCATGCTCGTAGACGGGGATTGGTATGTGAGAATCATGCAAGTTGTGAGAGATAATAACGAAGGGAAACTTAAGGTGGCTACTTTAATACACATCTGGGTGGATTTGTTGCAGGCACCTGGGGAATCCGGTGTTGTCCTAGGAGATCTAGGGGTACCCATGTGATCATCCTATGGAATGCCACCCAGGCTCAAAGGGATCATAACATTATTCATGCCTAGAAACTTCCGTGTGCAGCCACAAGCCATTATGGGCTCTGGCATAGTTAAGTAAGTTGTGGGAAACCTTTCCATGATGGGCTAGCGGATGTAGGGGAATTGTAGATGTACCGGCCTATCTATCGGTTAAGGGGACCTCTTTAGAAAGGCTATGTCTCGATCTTCCTATCATGGATGCGGTCGAGTCTTGTGGGCAAAGTGTGCAAACCTCTATGTAGTGTACACACAAATCATGATTTTCCGTGTCCCAGGTTATGTACATTTTGAGTATCTGGTATTTGAATTATTGGTTGATCTCATCACTTTACTTAATGAATTTGTTGGGTTATTATTTTATACTTGGTAATTTTGGGATTGACTTGGAGGAACCTTCTCAATAATGGCATAAACTTGGTAGTAAATAAAAATTTATTCCTTTGTTGTAGGGGAAAATTAGCTTTATGCAAATGTAAACTTAGAGCCTCCACCAGCCAAACATGCATGTAGAGATAGTTATTATTCATCATTGCTCTATAGTGTAATCTTGCCAGCATATTCCATGTGCTGACCTACACGGCTGCGACGTCTCATGTTGCAGAATTTTCAGACGAGGATTAAGGTGTGATAGGTCGTTGGCTTGCACTCAGTTTTGCCGTGGAGTTGGATGGACTCATTTATCTTTGAAGCTTCTGCGGTTATTTTTGTTAGATGGTCTTCAGCCATATTATTGTAATAAATACTATTTATGAGGACCTCAGTGTAATAAGTGTGTGATTGAACTTTGTTATAATTCCTCGAGTACTGTGTGTGTCAGCATACCGATCCAGGGATGACACTTAAGCACAGAGACTTCGATCCATTGGGATCGGGTCGCTATACTATAGCAGCGGAATGTAAATCATTGCACATGAAGGTAAAGGGAGGAGTTCGGAGGGAGCAAACGAAATGTAGACACGGAGATTTTTGCCATGGTCCTGATAGGTGGTGCTATCGTACATCCATGTTGATGGAGACTTCAACCCACGAAGGATAACGGTTGTGCGACTCCATGAAGGGCTCCGCCCACGAAGGGTCCACGAAGAAGTAACCTTGTCTATCCCACCATGGCCATCGCCCACGAAGGACTTGCCTCACTTGGGTAGATCTTCACGAAATAGGCAATCTCCTTGCCCTTACAAATTCCTTGGTCAACTCCACAATCTTGTCGGAGGCTTCCAAGTGACACCTAACCAATCTAGGAGACACCACTCTCCAAAAGGTAATAGATGGTGTGTTGATGATGAACTCCTTGCTCTTGTGCTTCAAATGATAGTCTCCCCAACACTCAACTCTCTCACGCAGATTTGGATTTGGTGGAAAGATGATTTGAGTGGAAAGCAACTTGGAGAAGGCTAGAGATCAAGATTCTTGTGGTTGGAATGGAATATCTTGGTCTCAACACATGAGTAGGTTGTTCTCTCTCTCTCAGAAAATGAATGGTAGAAGTGTAGGCACGTTCTGATGGCTCTCTCCACAAGTGGAGGAAGGGTGGAGGGGTATATATAGCCTCCACACAAGATCTAACCATTACACACAATTCACCAAACTCAGTGGGACCGAATCATAAAACTCGGTCGGACCGATTCAGTTCAAAATGTGAACGTTAGGATTTTCGGTGGGAACGACATGTCAACTCGGTGGGACCGATTTCGTTAGGGTTAGGGCATAACATAATCTCGGTGAGACCGATCACATAAACTCGGTGGGACTGATTTCTGTAATAGGCAAACAGAGAGTTGTTCAGGCAAACTCGGTGGGACCGATCACTCATTTCGATGAGACCGAAACGTTATGAAAAGGAAACAGAGAGTTTGCATTGCAAACTCGGTGGGACCGATCACTCATTTCGATTAGACTGAAACGTTACGAAGGGAAACAGAGAGTTTGCAATCCCATCTCGGTGAGAATGAATTAGTTAGGGTTTCTAGCTGTGGCTATGTCAAATAAACTCGGTGGCGCCGGATAGATCCAATCGGTGGGGCCAAGTTTGACTTTTGGTTTGGGACATATGTGGATATGAGAAAGTGGTTGAGGGCTTTTGGAGCATATCACTTAGAATTTTGAGCAAGCAAGCCATTATGCAACACCTCATCCCCTTTTAATAGCATTGGTTTCCTATGGACTCAGTGTGATCTTGGATCACTAAAATGAAAATGTAGAGTCTTGAGCTTGAGCCAATATGTGTCCTTAGCATTTTGAGGGTCCACAATCCTAGTCCATGCCATGCCAATCATTGAACTTTCTGAAACGATCATCTAGAAAGAGTATTAGTTCAATGAGCTATATGTTGTTAGGAATTGCCAAAACCACCCAGGGATAGTTGCACTTTCAATCTCCCCCTTTTTGGTAATTGATGACAACATATAGATCAAAGCTTTGACAAATGATAATAAGATTGAAATACATCGTCGCTTTGAGAAGTATGTGATAAGAAAGAGCTCCCCCTAAATTTATGCATTATTTAAAATTTGCTTTTGAATGCAAATGCACAATCTATTAGGACCATGGGTTACTCTTCCATGTCACATACATCTTGGTAGAGCGCTCAAAATGATAGAGAGTAAAAATATGCACTCACCTCCAAGGCAAAGTGAATGATCATATACGAGAGATAAATAATAACATCATTCAAGCACAAGCATTAAAGTAATATGATCAAGCACATGATCATACAAGTATCTCACACACATAAACATAGAGTACCATCCAAGCAAGCACACAAATAAGTATCAACCAAATAGCAAAGAAGGCAAAAAGAAGCAAATCTCTCTCTCTCTTTCTCGAAACCTATGATCTATACACTTTCTCCCCTTTGGCAACTAGTTACCAAAAAGCTCGAAAATGCATAGTGCTATGCGTCTCTCTAGGCTTGATCTTCAGGAGGAGGCATAGAGGGGATTCCAAGGACGGATGCATCTGTTGAAGTTCTTGGAGCTGGTGGAGTGGCAACTTGTGGTGCTACTGATGCTGTGGCCGCAGGTGCTGATGTAGTTGCTCTTGGGTCAGCCACTGGCACTACAGCAGATCTCTGCCCTCTTGGCACTCTCTGAAAGGCATCTATGGTAGCCTGCCCTTTCCTCTCCTCAGCTTCTTCCTGGAGCTGCTCAACTGTTGTCTGCATATATGTCACCTTCTGATCAAGATCATAAAATTTATTCTCAATGATCCTCTCCAGGCTCTCTTGGTTCTGAGTCAGGGTGGCCAAGCCCTTATCAATCCTCAAGGTGGCTTGAATCAGATATCCAAGTTGATTTTGCTTAGTTTTGAGAAACACTTGAGATGCTTCTTCAGCACTTGGCATCTTTGCAGCTTTCTTAGCCTTTGCTCTCTCTCTCTTTTCTTGGGCCTCAACAGATGTTGGATCATCAGCATTCATGACAACTGTATTGTCCTCAAATTTAGGCCTCAAGGGAAGATGTTCCTTGTCCAATAGATATGTGCATGTGCCCATCTTGGAGTTGATGAGCACCTGGATGTGTGGAGCATACCCACATGACCTCTTCTGATCTGCAGTTGTTCTCTTGACTGTCTCAACAATCAGGCTCATCACTTTGAATTTTTGGGGCACATCAAACAACTAAAGCAAGTTAATGGAATGGCCTCTGATCATCCTATGATCTCCTGACTTCGGCAATAATGTATGCCTCAAGATAGTGTTGATGGTGGTCAGGCCAGACAGTAGATAGTACATAGAGCCCATCTTGTGAGTCTCCAAGGCTTTTTCAGGAATCTCCTTATACATATTAGCCATGGAGTTGTGATCCTTATTCTTGGCATATACATCTATGTCGTCCTCATGCTCTTCAGGGGCATTTATCAGCTTGTCCCACTCAGCAACTGTTGATTGGTACCTAGTACCTTCAGACATCCAGACAATTCTGCCATCAGGATAGAAATGTGCTATGGAGTATAATTGCATAATAAGTTCATCATTCCACTTGGTCAACTTCTGACCCACAAACTTGTCCACTCCACATAGCCTGAAGCTCTCATGAAGTCCTGGAAAGTGGTCTTCATTTTTGTCAATATATTTCCAATTTGCCCACTTCATATCACAAACAATTGGCTTCTTATCAAGCAAGATAGTTTCATAGAAGTCTTGCTGCTCCTTGGTGTGGAACCTATAATCCACAGTAGTCCTTCTCCTCACAGCATATGGATCAGATTGTCTCCATAGTCTGAGACCTGCATCCTTTCTGATCTTCATGTTTTCTGCTACTAGATGGTTATCATCATGGCCAGGGATCTTTGGCTTGAGCTTCCTAAGCACTTGGGCTTCAGCATCATCTTCTTCTTCAACTTCAGTTTCAGACATTAGGGCCTTCTTCTTTTGAGCAGCTGGTATATTCTGTGTGCTTCTCTTTGGTGCAGTCTTTGGAGCTGGAGCAGAAGCTTTAGGAGCTGTCTTGGGCTTAGAAGGGGCAGCCCCAAACTTTATGGCATCCCCCATCAGCTTTTGAGACTTGGGTGCCGGTGCAGCATCCTCTTCCTCTTCTTCCTCATCCTCGGCTGGATCTACCATCATAGAGGATCTCCCAATGACTATGGCCATAGTCTTCTTGACCCTTTATTTTCTTTTCTTGCCCTTACCAGCAGCCTCTTCAGTTGATTTGGAAGTCTCAAGAGTGGAGGCTCTCGCCTTTAACATAGGCACTCTCTTTGCAGGAGCCTTTTTGTGCAATCCATGCTTGGTGGATGCAGCTAAGCCAAACTCCTTCTTGACAACCTTTTTCTTGGAGCTCACTTCCTCCTCAGCAGCCACATATATAGTCCTCATCTTTAGACTCAGAATTTTTCTTCCTCCTCTTCCTAGTAGTAGCCTTAGACAGGTTGCTAGGAGTACTTCTATTGCCTTCATCATAACTGTCATGGGGACTAGTGCCCTCACTCAGATTCATCTGCTCTTCTGAATTATTCTGGCTATCACTCTGATCAGACATTCTGGCTAAGAAAACTGACAGCTGACCCTGTGAATAGTTATAGATGAGATAGAGTGGATGAGCATCACAAAGTGCAGAGATTTTGCAAAACAAATGAGTCAAAAACTTAGTTTTAGTTTTCCACAGAAAGCATTTCAGAGCTAACGATTTGTTAAACTCGGTGACACCAAAGCAACTTTTGGAGTCTAAACTAGTGAAATCGGTCAGACCGAGACACAGTACGGTGACTCCGAGATTGCTAGGGTTTCACAAAAAGTTTAACTCGGTCACACCGATTTGCTAGTTTCGGTCAGACCGAAACATGCAAGTGCAATGGCCTGAGCCAAATCGGTCAGACCGATTTCCACAACTCGGTCGGTCTGAGATGAGTTCGGTGGAAACCTAACCCTAAATTTTCGAATCAAATCTAAACTAAAGGAAGTTTTTGTTGGACAGGAAGATCTCATACGTGGTAAGGAACATGGCATTGACCTTGTTCTTAGAATCGGAGGTAAAAAGAATGCACAAGGGGTCAAACTCATATCCTAACTCGGCGGTGAGTTCGCTACGGCGGCAACGGTGGTGTTGAAATCCATTGATGGCGACAGAGACTAGCGGCGAGAGGTCGCTGGCGACGAGAGGACGACCCAGAGACCTTAGACGGCAGAGCAGGACACGCGCGGGCTGAGAGGTTTTGGAGGAATTTCCAAAATTTGACCCGTCGGTATTTATATCCTGACCCTGTCAGTGTGACCGGGTGGAACAAATCAGTGGCACCGAGATGCAGAATCGCGAGCGGTTACTGCTACTCGGTGTGACTGAAATGTTCTAATCGGTTGCACCGAGATTGAAGACCTAGATCAACTCAGTGAACTCGGTCAGACCGAAAAGGATGAATCGGTCAGACCGAAATGCACAAAGAGGTTTTGGAAGTTTAAGTCTATGACGAATAGGTGACTCCGAGTGCTCCTCACACAGAGGGTTCGAATCTGACTTGATCAAACTTTGTGATGTATCATGAATAGAGTTTGAGACAAGAAGAGCATACATAGCTAGAGGAAGTTCCTAGGCATTCTTGTCCATCCATTTGGCAAAAGAAGAAAAGCCAAACAATCAAAGCAACAAATGGATGTCCTCAAATGATTAAAATATGCAACCAACATGCTCACACAATAAAATGGCAAATGAAATATGTGGCAAAGCATGCACAAACACTCTAGCATCTATCAAGCAATTGGCAATGACTAGGTCATCTATATATGAGTATACTGACTTAGGAGTCAAATGAGAACATTTGATCATAGGTCATACTCATCATTTAAGCACAAGTGGGGTTGCCACTTTTACATAAAGCATTGTTGTGTTCACACCATTAGAGTTGCTTTAGCTCAATTCTTAGAGTAAAGCTCCCCCTAGATGTGATATCCCCCCTAAGAGGGATGAACTAACCTTGTGTTTTGTCGATGATGAATTCATGTAGATGTTGAAGATGTGGATGCTCAGTGTTGATGTAGATCATTCGGAGCAATCCATTGGAGTGAGTTGCAATTTCAATACCTGCATGGGTTAGTCCCACAAGGAACAAACAAGGATATCAATAGACATAGAGTGTAGTTCACACAAGATGATGTCCATGAAAGCATTAGGTTACCTCGTCCCTTGTCTTACCAACAAGAGGGTTTGTTACTCCTTGAACTAGTGCAAGATGTGGAAGTTGTTTGCACTTGTTCTCGCCAAAATGATATGAGCGAAGTATGTTGGCGGAGTCACCCTCAAGAACTCTCTAGTTCTTCTTCTTCGGGATCCACATCAACTTGATGGGAATCCTAGGAGTTGTAGTCGTACTTGATGAAGTAGAACTTGATGTAGTCTTGGTAACCCACTTGACCAAGGCCTTGGGAGCTTCCTCAAATGCATCAATCTCCTCTTTAAGCTTGTCCTTGCCTTTTTGCTTGTGGTCTTGTGGTGGAAGATCATCTTGAGCCTGTGTCCCCTTGAAGGAAGTAGGATCATACTTATCTTGTTGAGGAACAAACTTCGTCTTGGGGTATTGATCTTATTCCCACTCAACTCCATTTGCATTTAAATTTCGTTCAAAACCAACACCTTGATTCTTCCGGTGCCTTCCTTGCTTGCATACAATTTCCTCAAATTGCTTGCTTCTAGCAAGGCTCTTGTAAACACCTTTCTCTATAATTCCCTTCAATAAGCTATTTTCTTGCTCAAGTGTAACTTGGCTAAGAGATTCATTAGTGGAATCAAGATAATTACTAGAAGCAACAATATTGGATTTAACATGATTATTGTTACTACTAGAAGAAGAATCTTTCTTACTATTGTTGCTAGATTTTACTTGTGGCATGTAAGTAGACAAGAGTAAACACTTGGCAATGTAAGAAGAACTTTTCTTGCGAAGATCATCATTGATTGCTTTTAAGAACCCATGCTCTTGCTCAAGGTTGAGTTTTTCAAAGCGTAGCTTCTCATGAGTCTTTAAAATCCCTCGATGATCTTCCAAGGTAGTTTCATGAGCTAACTTAAGAGTGTTTAGTTCTTTAGTTAGACGCTCAATCTCCTTCTTATCATCGTCGTTTGTTTTATATTTATTAGCATGATTAATAGCAATTTCATCATAGTTTTCATCACTACAGTTGTCAACAAGTAAATCATCATCACCTAGCCAATCATCTTCATCACTATTGAAATCAACATACTCGAGGTGTGATACCTTTGGGCCTTTAGCCATGAAGCATCTTCCAATTCCTTCATTTGGTGAGTCAAATATGTCGTAGGAGTTGGTTGAAACAAGTGCTGGACCGGCAACACCTTCATCTTGAGTATATTCGGAGTCGGAGTGATAACTTCTCTCGAAGTGATGGTCGGAGTCAGAGCCAGATACCCATTCACCAACATGAGCTTGATGTCTTCGTTTTTTGTAGCTCCTTGATGACCTGTCCTTCCTTTCTGAATCCTTGCTTCTGTGAGAGGTTCTTCGTTTGTAACGATCATCTCTACTCCTTCTCTCTCTTGGAAGTGATTCTTCTCTTCTACTTCTCCTTTTGGGTGAATCTTCTGTTCTTTTGTAGGGAGATGTACACTCATTTGAGTAGTGTCCGGGTCTTCCACAATTGTAGCAATTGCGCTCACGACTGGGAGATCTTTTGTCATTGTAGGACCTTGACTTGGAACTTCTTTCTTTGCTTATACTCTTGTAGAACTTGTTGAACTTCTTCACCATTAGGCTCAATTCCTCATTGAAGGCTTGTTTCTCACTTGATGATGTAGGAGCATCACATGAGGCTTTGTAAGCACCACTTGACTTGTTGTGAAGCTCTTATTTATCCTTGAGTGACATCTCATGAGCAACAATTCTACCAATGACTTCGGTTGGCTTGAGATGTTTGTAATTGGGCATCATTTGGATCAATGTGCACATGGTATCATATTTTACATCCAAGGCTCTTAGGATCTTCTTGAAGATAAATATGTCAGCCATCTCTTCACTTCCTAAGTCCGCAATATCATTTGTGATGAGAGCAAGCCTAGAGTACCTATCAGCGACACCTTCACCATCCTTCATTTTGAACTTGTCAAGCTAACTTTGAAGCACATCAAATTTGGATTCCTTGACGGAGTCGGTACCTTCATGCATATCAATCAAAGTATCCTAAATTTCCTTTGCATTCTCAAGATGGCTGATTTTGTTAAATTCTTCGGGGCACAATCCGTTGAAGAGGATATCGCAAGCTTGAGCATTGTATTGCAGCATCTTCAACTCTTCTGCGGTAGCTTCATGGTTCGGTTCTCTGCCATCAAGGAATTCACCTTGCAAGCCAATACACACAATAGCCCAAACGGCGGGGTTATGTCCGAGAATATGCATTTTCATCTTATGCTTCCAACTAGCAAAATTAGTACCATCATAGTAAAGACCTCTACGGTGGTAATTTCCCTCGCTAGACGCCATACTGTCCTAGGTTGTGAAACCAAGGCTATGATCACCAAAGTTATGGAAATCAAGGCAAATGGAGACCAAAGCTCTGATACCACTTGTAGGATCTAAAGTATGTCTAGAGGGGGGTGATTAGACTACTTGACCAAATAAAAATCTATCTTTTTCCCAATTTTAAGTCTTGGTAGATTTTAGCAACTTAGCACAAGTCAAGTAAACAACCTACACATGCAAGTCTAAGAGTATAGCATCGGAATGTAAATCATTGCACATGAAGGTAAAGGGAGGAGTTTGGAGGGAGAAAATGCAATGTAGACACGGAGATTTTTGGCATGGTTCCGATAGGTGGTGCTATCGTACATCCACGTTGATGGAGACTTCAACCCACGAAGGGTAACTGTTGCACGAGTCCACGGAGGGCTCCACCCACGAAGGGTCCACAAAGAAGCAACCTTGTCTATCCCACCATGGCCATCGCCCACGAAGGACTTGCCTCACTTGGGTAGATCTTCACGAAATAGGCGATCTCCTTGCCCTTACAAACTCCTTGGTTCAACTCCACAATCTTGTCGGAGGCTTCCAACTAACACCTAACCAATCTAGGAGACACCACTCTCCAAATGGTAATAGATGGTGTGTTGATGATGAACTCCTTGCTCTTGTGCTTCAAATGATAGTCTCCCCAACACTCAACTATCTCTCACAGATTTAGATTTGGTGGAAAGATGATTTGAGTGGAAAGCAACTTGGAGAAGGCTAGAGATCAAGATTCTTGTGGTTGGAATGGAATATCTTGGTCTCAACACATGAGTAGGTGGTTCTCTCTCAAAAAAATGAATGGTAGAAGTGTAGGCATGTTCTGATGGCTCTCTCCACGAGTGGAAGAAGGGTGGAGGGGTATATATAGCCTCCACACAAGATCAAACCATTACACACAATTCACCAAACTCGGTGGGACCGAATCA
Organism: Triticum urartu; assembly: GCF_003073215.2. Classification (NCBI taxonomy): domain Eukaryota; kingdom Viridiplantae; phylum Streptophyta; class Magnoliopsida; order Poales; family Poaceae; genus Triticum; species Triticum urartu. The sequence goes on from NC_053022.1 coordinate 400,038,370, forward strand.
TAAAATTCGGTCAGACCGATTCAGTTCAAAATGTGAACGTTAGGATTTTCGGTGGGACCTACATGTCAACTCGGTGGGACCAATTTCATTAGGGTTAGTGCATAACGTACTCTCAGTGAGACCGATCACATAAACTCAGTGGGACCGATTTCTATAATAGGCAAACAGAGAGTTGGTCAGGCAAACTCGGTTGGACCGATCGCTCATTTCGGTGAGACCGAAACGTTACGAAAAGGAAATAGAGAGTTTGCATTGCGAACTTGGTGGGACCGATCACTCATTTCGGTTAGACCGAAACATTACGAAGGGAAACAGAGAGTTTGCAATCCCATATAGCTAGGTGAGACCGAGATCCCTATCGGTGAGACCGAATTGGCTGTGGCTATGTCAATGAACTCGGTGGCGCCGGATATATCAAATCGGTGGGCCCAATTTGACTTTTGGTTTGGGACATATGTGGATATGAGAAAGTGGTTGAGGGCTTTTTGAGCATATCACTAAGCATTTTGAGCAAGCAAGCCATTATGCAACACCTCATCCCCTTTTAATAGTATTGGCTTTCCTATGGACTCAATGTGATCTTGGATCACTAAAATGAAAATGTAGAGTCTTGAGCTTGAGCCAATATGTGTCCTTAGCATTTTGAGGGGTCCACAATCCTAGTCCATGCCATGCCAATCATTGAACTTTCTAAAACGATCATCTAGAAAGAGTATTAGTTCAATGAGCTATATGTTGTTAGGAATTGCCAAAACCACCCAGGGATAGTTGCACTTTCACCTTTGCCGTCTGCCAGGCATGCCTTTGCTGTCAGCCATGGCAGACGGCAAAGTGCCTGATTCCTATAGTGTGGCTTTCGAATAGCCGATCGACCCTATCTACGAGGGGGCCTGAGAAATAGTAAAAGATACAAATGCAGCGACATCAGGAGCTGGGAAAGTAGAGCAAGGCTCGTTGTGAAGGAAGTTATACCTGAAGGTCGCCGGGATCTCGCTAGGTGTGCGGCGGGAGGCCGGATCTACCCACACTACGGAAGTGAGGAAGAAGGGGTCGGAGGCCCTCCCTAGCCGGCGCTACATGGGAGAGAACGGCAAGGCACACTGATCGAGACGCACCAGCAGTGGGTAAGAGCCGTCGCCGAGGATAGGTTTGCCTTGCTAACGCGGGTCTGGCGCTCCACAGGCGTTTTCGCCGAGCTTTCGAAGAGTATGACTGCTGTGGCGGAGCACTACGCGACACGGGAGGAGGACTCCGAATAGCGGCTTTTCTGGTCGCAATTCCAGGCACCCGAACACCCTCCGCTCCTCAGCAACTAGATGAAGCAGTTGATGGAGCTGCATCGGATGGCTGAGCCAACCCTGAAGGACCTTTGTGTCCAATTGTGGCCTACTGATCCTATTCCGGACAACTACTTCGGCTTGGTGCAGAGGCTGCGTGTAACACCCACGATGCGGCTATATCTCCCACGTGTCAGAGCACGACTTAGAGGCATAACCGCATAGTAGGCATGTCGCAAGAGGGGTATGTTGGGGAACGTAGTAATTTCAAAAAAATTCCTACGCACACGCAAGATCATGGTGATGCATAGCAACGAGAGGGGAGAATGTGATCTACGTACCCTTGTAGACCGACAGCAGAAGCGTTGTGATAACGCGGTTGATGTAGTCGTACGTCTTCACGATCCGACCGATCCAAGCACCATTACTCCGGCACCTCCGAGTTCTTGGCACACGTTCAGCTCGATGAAGATCCCCGGGCTCCGATCCAGCAAAGCATCGGGGAGGAGTTCCGTCAGCACGACGGCGTGGTGACGATCTTGATGTTCTACCATCGCAGGGCTTCGCCTAAGCACCGCTACAATATGACCGAGGTGGAATATGGTGGAGGGGGGCACCGCACACGGCTAAGGAAAGATCACGAAGATCAACTTGTGTTCATGGGGTGCCCCTTGCCTTAGTATATAAAGGATGGAGGAGGAGGCCAGCCAAGGCACTTGGTGCGGACAGGATGTGGAGTCCTACTAGGACTCCAAGTCCTAGTAGGAGTCCACCAAGAGGGGAGGAAGGGAGAAGGAAGTGGAGGAGAAGGAAAGGTGGCCGGCCCCCTTTTCCCTAGTCCAATTCGGACTAGAGGTGAGGGGGGGCGCAGCAGCCCCTTGGCCCTTTCTCCTCTTCCCACTAAAGCCCATCAAGGCCCATTGCTTCTCCCGTAACTACCCGGTACTCCGAAAAATACCCGAATCACTCGGAACCTTTCCGATGTCCGAATATAGTCGTCCAATATATCGATCTTTACGTCTCGACCATTTCGAGACTCCTCGTCATGTCCCCGATCTCATCCGGGACTCCAAACTCCTTCGGTACATCAAAACTCATAAACTCATAATATAACTGTCATCGAAACCTTAAGCGTGCGGACCCTACGGTTCAAGAACAATGTAGACATGACCGAGACACGTCTCCGGTCAATAACCAATAGCGGGACCTGGATGCCCATATTGGTTCCTACATATTCTATGAAGATCTTTATCGGTCAGACCGCATAACAACATACGTTGTTCCCTTTGTCATCGGTATGTTACTTGCCCGAGATTCGATCGTGGTATCTTAATACCTAGTTCATTCTCGTTACCGGCAAGTCTCTTTACTCGTTCCGTAATACATCATCTCACAACTAACTCATTAGTTGCAATGCTTGCAAGGCTTATGTGATGTGCATTACCGAGAGGGCCCAAAGATACCTCTCCAACAATCGGAGTGACAAAACCTAATCTCGAAATACGCCAACCCAACATGTACCTTTGGAGACACCTGTAGTACTCCTTTATAATCACCCAGTTACGTTGTGACGTTTGGTAGCACCCAAAGTGTTCCTCCGGTAAACGGGAGTTGCATAATCTCATAGTTATAGGAACATGTATAAGTCATGAAGAAAGCAATAGCAACATACTAAACGATCGGGTGCTAAGCTAATGGAATGGATCATGTCAATCAGATCATTCACTTAATGATGTGATCCCGTTAATCAAATAACAACTCATTGTTCATGGTTAGGAAACATAATCATCTTTGATTAACGAGCTAGTCAAGTAGAGGCATACTAGTGACACTTTGTTTGTCTATGTATTCACACAAGTATTATGTTTCCGGTTAATACAATTCTAGCATGAATAATAAACATTTATCATGATATAAGGAAATAAATAATAACTTTATTATTGCCTCTAGGGCATATTTCCTTCAGTCTCCCACTTGCACTAGAGTCAATAATCTAGTTCACATCTCCATGTGATTTAAGAGCAATAGTTCACATCACCATGTGATTAACACCCATAGTTCACATCGATATGTGATCAACACCCAAAGGGTTTACTAGAGTCAGTAATCTAGTTCACATCGCTATGTGATTAACACCTAAAGAGTACTAAGGTGTGATCATGTTTTGCTTGTGAGATAATTTTAGTCAACGGGTCTGTCACATTCAGATCCGTAAGTATTTTGTGAATTTCTATTTCAACAATGCTCTGCACGGAGCTACTCTCGCTTATTGCTCGCACTTTCAATATGTATCTAGATCGAGACTTAGAGTCATCCAGATCTGTGTCAAAAATTGCATCAACGTAACTTTTTACGACGAACCTTTTTGTCACCTCCATAATTGAGAAATATTTCCTTATTCCACTAAGTATAATTTTGACCGCTGTTCAGTGATCTACTCTTAGATCACTATTGTACTCCCTTGCTTAACAAAGTGTAGGGTATACAATAGATCTGGTACACAGCATGGCATACTTTATAGAACCTATGGCTGAGGCATAGGGAATGACTTACATTCTATTTCTATCTTCTGTCGTGGTCGGGCTTTGAGTCTTACTCAATTTCACACCTTGCAACATAGGCAAGAACTCTTTGACTGTTCCATTTTGAACTACTTCAAAATCTTGTCAAGGTATGTACTCGTTGAAAAAACTTATCAAGCGTCTTGATCTATCTCTATAGATCTTGATGCTCAATATGTAAGCAGCTTTACCGAGGTCTTTCTTTGAAAAATTCCTTTCAAACACTCCTTTATGCTTTGCAGAATAATTCTACATTATTTCCGATCAACAATATGTCATTCACATATACTTATCAGAAATGTTGTAGTGCTCCCACTCACTTTCTTGTAAATACAGGCTTCATCGCAAGTCTGTATAGAACTATATGCTTTGATCAACTTATCAAAGAGTATATTTCAACTCCGAGATGCTTGCACCAGTCCATAGATGGATCGCTGGAGCTTGCATATTTTGTTAGCACCTTTAGGATTGACAAAACCTTCTGGTTGTATCATATACAACTCTTCTTTAATAAATCTATTAAGGAATGCAGTTTTGTTTATCCATTTGCCAGATTTCATAAAATGCGGCAATTGCTAACATGATTCGGACAGACTTAAGCATAGATACGAGTGAGAAACTCTCATCGTAGTCAACACCTTGAACTTGTCAAAAACCTTTTGCGACAATTCTAGCTTTGTAGATAGTAACACTACTATCAGCGTCCGTCTTCCTCTTGAAGATCCATTTATTCTCAATTGCTTGCCGATCATCGGGCAAGTCAACCAAAGTCCATACTTTGTTCTCATACATGGATCCCATCTCAGATTTCATGGCCTCAAGCCATTTTGCGGAATCTGGGCTCACCATCACTTCTTCATAGTTCGCAAGTTCGTCATGGTCTAGTAACATGACTTCCACTAACAGGATTACCGTACCACTCTGGTGCGGATCTCACTCTGGTTTACCTACGAGATTTGGTAGTAACTTGATCTGAAGTTACATGATCATCATCATTAGCTTCCTCACTAATTGGTGTAGTAGTCATAGAAACAGATTTCTGTGATGAACTACTTTCCAATAAGGGAGTAGGTACAGTTACCTCATCAAGTTCTACTTTCCTTCCACTCACTTCTTTCGAGAGAAACTCCTTCTCTAGAAAAACTCCGAATTTAGCAACAAAAGTCTTGCCTTCGGATTTGTGATAGAAGGTGTACCCAACAGTCTCCTTTGGGTATCCTATGAAGACATATTTCTCCGATTTGGGTTTGAGCTTATTAGGATGAAACTTTTTCATATAAGCATCACAACCCCAAACTTTAAGAAACGACAACTTTGGTTTCTTGCCAAACCACAGTTCAGATAGTGTCGTCTCAACGGACTTAGATGGCGCCCTATTTAACGTGAATGCAGCTATCTCTAATGCATAACCCCAAAACGATAGTGGTAGATCGGTAAGAGACATCATAGATCGCACCATATCTAATAAAGTACGGTTATGACATTCGGACACACCATTATGTTGTGGTGTTCCAGGTGGCATGAGTTTGTGAAACTATTCCACATTGTTTTAATTGAAGACCAAACTCGTAACTCAAATATTTTACTTCTGCGATCATATCGTAGAAACTTTCATTTTTGTTACGATGATTCTCCACTTCACTCTGAAATTCTTTGAACTTTTCAAATGTTTCAGACTTATGTTTCATCAAGTAGATATACTCATATCTGCTCAAATCATCTGTGAAGATCAGAAAATAATGATACTTGTCGCGAGCCTCAATATTCATCGGACCACATACATCAGTATGTATGATTTCCAACAAATCTGTTGCTCGCTCCATTGTTCCGAAGAACAGGGTCTTAGTCATCTTGCCCATGAGGCATGGTTCGCAAGCATCAACTGATTCATAATCAAGTGATTCCAAAAGCCCATCAGCATGGAGTTTCTTCATGCGCTTTACACCAATATGACCTAAACAGTAGTGCCACAAATAAGTTGCACTATCATTATTAACTTTGCATCTTTTGGTTTCAATATTATGATTATGTGTATCACTACGATCGAGATCCAACGAACTATTTTCATTGGGTGTGTAACCATATAAGGTTTTATTCATGTAAACAGAACAACAATTTATTCTCTTACTTAAATGAATAACCGTATTACAATAAACATGATCAAATCATATTCATGCTTAACGCAAACACCAAATAACACTTATTCAGGTTCAACACTAATCCCGAAAGTATAGGGAGTATGCGATGATGATCATATCAATCTTGGAAGCACTTCCAACACACATCGTCACTTCACCCTTAACTAGTCTTTGTTTATTCTGCAACTCCCGTTTCGAGTTACTAATCTTAGCAACTGAACTAGTATCAAATACTGAGGGGTTGCTATAAACACTAGTAAAGTACACATCAATAACATGTATATCAAATATACTTATATTCACTTTGCCATCCTTCTTATCTGCCAATCACTTGGGGTAGTTCCGCTTCTAGTGACCAGTCCCTTTGCAGTAGAAACACTTAGTCTCAGGCTTAAGACTAGACTTGGGCTTCTTCACTTGCGCAGCAACTTGCTTGCCGTTCTTCTTGAAGTTCCCCTTCTTCCCTCTGCCCTTTTCTTGAAACTAGTGGTCTTGTCTACCATCAACACTTGATGTTTTTCTCGATTTCTACCTTCGTCAATTCCAGCATTACGAAGAGCTTGGGAATCGTTTCCGTTATCCCTTGCATATTATAGTTCATCACGAAGTTCTACTAATTTGGTGATGGTGACTAGAGAATTCTGTCAATTACTATCTTATCTGGAAGATTAACTCCCACTTGATTCAAGCGATTGTAGTACTCAGACAATCTAAGCATATGCTCACTAGTTGAGCGATTCTCCTCCATCTTTTAGCTATAGAACTTGTTGGAGACTTCATATCTCCCAACTCGGGTATTTGCTTGAAATATTAACTTCAACTCCTGGAACATCTCATATGCTCCATGACGTTCAAAATGTCTTTGAAGTCCCGATTCTAGGCCATTAAGCATGGTGCACTAAACTATCAAGTAGTCATCATATTGAGCTAGCCAAACATTCATAATGTCTGCATCTGCTCCTGCAATAGGTCCGTCACCTAGCGGTGCATCAAGGACATAATTCTTCTGTGCAGCAATGAGGATAAACCTCAGATCACGGATCCAATCCGCATCATTGCTACTAACATCGTTCAACACAATTTTCTCTAGGAACATATCAAAATAAACACAGGGAAACAACAACGCGAGCTATTGATCTACAACATAATTTTCAAAATACTACCAGGACTAAGTTCATGATAAATTTAAGTTCAGTTAATTTACTTAAAGAACTCCCACTTAGATAGACATCCCTCTAATCCTCTAAGTGATTACGTGATCCAATTCAACTAAACCATGTCCGATCATCATGTGAGATGGAGTAGTTTCATTGGTGAACATCTTTATGTTGATCATATCTACTATATGATTCACGCTCGACCTTTCGGTCTCCGTGTTCCGAGGCCATATATGTATATGCTTGGCTCGTCAAGTATAACCTGAGTATTCTGCGTGTGCAACTGTTTTGCACCCGTTGTATTTGAACGTAGAGCCTATCACACCCGATCATCACGTGGTGTCTCAGCACGAAGAACTTTCGCAACGGTGCATACTCAGGGAGAACACTTCTTGATAATTTAGTGAGAGATCATCTTATAATGCTACCGTCAATCAAAGCAAGATAAGATGCAAAAAGATAAACATCACATGCAATCAATATAAGTGATATGATATGGCCATCATCATCTTGTGCTTGTGATCTCCATCTCCGAAGCACCGTCGTGATCACCATCGTCACCAGCGCGACACCTTGATCTCCATCGTAGCATCGTTGTCGTCTCGCCAAGCTTGTGCTTCCACGACTATCGCTACGATTTAGTGATAAAGTAAAGCATTACATCGCGATTGCATTGCATATAATAAAACGACAACCATATGGCTCCTGCCAGTTGCCGATAACTCGGTTACAAAACATGATCATCTCATACAATAAAAATCAGCATCATGTCTTGACCATATCACATCACAACATGCCCTGCAAAAACAAGTTAGACGTTCTCTACTTTGTTGTTGCAAGTTTTACGTGGCTGCTACGGGCTTAAGCAAGAACCAATCTTACCTACGCATCAAAACCACAACGACAGTTTGTCAAGTTGGTGCTGTTTTAACCTTCGCAAGGACCGGGCGTAGCCACACTCGGTTCAACTAAAGTTGGAGAAACTGTCACCCGCAAGCCACCTCTGTGCAAAGCACGTCGGGAGAACCGGTCTCGCGTAAGCGTACGCGTAATGTCGGTCTGGGCCGCTTCATCCAACAATACCGCCGAACCAAAGTATGACATGCTGGTAAGCAGTATGACTTATATCGCCCACAACTCACTTGTGTTCTACTCGTGCATATAACATCAACATATAAAACCTAGGCTCGGATGCCACTGTTGGGGAACGTAGTAATTTCAAAAAAATTCCTATGCACACGCAAGATCATGGTGATGCATAGCAACGAGAGGGGAGAGTGTGATCTACGTACCCTTGTAGACCGACAGCGGAAGCATTGTGATAACGCGGTTGATGTAGTCGTACGTCTTCACGATTCGACCGATCCAAGCACCGTTACTCCGGGACCTCCGAGTTCTTGGCACACGTTCAGCTCGATGACGATCCCCGGGCTTCGATCCAGCAAAGCGTCGGGGAGGAGTTCCATCAGCACGACGGCGTGGTGACGATCTTGATGTTCTACCATCGCAGGGCTTCGCCTAAGCACCGCTACAATATGACCGGGGTGGAATATGGTGGAGGGGGGCACCGCACACGGCTAAGGAACGATCACGAAGATCAACTTGTGTTCATGGGGTGCCCCTTGCCTCAGTATATAAAGGATGGAGGAGGAGGAGGCCGGCCAAGGCACTTGGTGCGGCCAGGATGTGGAGTCCTACTAGGACTCCAAGTCCTAGTAGGAGTCCACCAAGAGGGGAGGAAGGGAGAAGGAAGTGGAGGAGAAGGAAAGGTGGCCGGCCCCCTTTTCCCTAGTCCAATTCGGACTAGAGGGGAGGGGGGGCGCAGCAGCCCCTTGGCCCTTTCTCCTCTTCCCACTAAAGCCCATCAAGGCCCATTGCTTCTCCCGTAACTACCCGGTACTCCGAAAAATACCCGAATCACTCGGAACCTTTCCGATGTCCGAATATAGTCGTCCAATATATCGATCTTTACGTCTCGACCATTTCGAGACTCCTCGTCATGTCCCCGATCTCATCCGGGACTCTGAACTCCTTCGGTACATCAAAACTCATAAACTCGTAATATAACTGTCATCGAAACCTTAAGCGTGCGATGGTTCGAGAACAATGTAGACATGACCGAGACACGTCTCCGGTCAATAACCAATAGCGGGACCTGGATGCCCATATTGGCTCCTACAGATTCTACGAAGATCTTTATCGGTCAGACCGCATAACAACATACGATGTTCCCTTTGTCATCGGTATGTTACTTGCCCGAGATTCGATCGTCGGTATCTTAATACCTAGTTCATTCTCGTTACCGGCAAGTCTCTTTACTCGTTCCGTAATACATCATCTCACAACTAACTCATTAGTTGCAATGCTTTCAAGGCTTATGTGATGTGCATTACCGAGAGGGCCCAGAGATACCTCTCCGACAATCGGAGTGACAAAACCTAATCTCGAAATACGCCAACCCAACATGAACCTTTGGAGACACATGTAGTACTCCTTTATAATCACCCAGTTACGTTGTGACGTTTGGTAGCGCCCAAAGTGTTCCTCCGGTAAACAGGAGTTGCATAATCTCATAGTTATAGGAACATGTATAAGTCATGAAGAAAGCAATAGCAACATACTAAACGATCAGGTGCTAAGCTAATGGAATGGGTCATGTCAATCAGATCATTCACTTAATGATGTGATCCCATTAATCAAATAACAACTCATTGTTCATGGTTAGGAAACATAATCATCTTTGATTAACGAGCTAGTCAAGTAGAGGCATACTAGTGACACTTTGTTTGTCTATGTATTCACACAAGTATTATGTTTCCGGTTAATACAATTCTAGCATGAATAATAAACATTTATCATGATATAAGGAAATAAATAATAACTTTATTATTGCCTCTAGGGCATATTTCCTTCAGGGTAATCTTTACACATCCCATGTACTGAATAAGAAAGGGATAAAAAATTGGCTTACAATCGCCACTTCACACAATACATAAATATAGCATTACAACATCTAGAATACAATCACGGTCCGACTACGAAACCAAGATAAAAGAAGACCACCCCTAATGCAAAAGATCCCCGATCGCCCCGACTGGGCTCCACTACTGATCAACTGAAAATGAAACAACACAACGAACACGATCTTCATCGAGCTCCTCCTTGAGCTCGGCTGCGTCACCTGCACTGTTATCATCAGCACCTGCATCTGTTTTTGGAAGTAAACTGTGAGTCATGGGGACTCAGCAATCTCACACCCTCGCGATCAAGACTATTTAAGCTTATGGGTAGGAAAAGGTAGTGAGGTGGAGCTGCAGCAAGCACTAAGCATAGATGGTGGCTAACTTACGCAAATGAGAGCGAGAAGAGAAGCACAGCGCGGTCGTGAACTAGAAGTGATCAAGAAGTGATCCTGAAACTACTTACGATCAAGCATAACTCCAACGCCGTGTTCACTTCCCGGACTCCACCGGAAAGAGACCATCACGGCTACACACGCGGTTGATGCATTTTAATTAAGTTAAGTTTCAAGTTCTCTACAACCGGACATTAACAAATTCCCATCTACCCATAACCGCGGGCACGGCTTTCGAAAGTTCAAAACCCTGCAGGGGTGTCCCAACTTAGCCCATCACAAGCTCTCACGGTCAACGAAGGATATTCCTTCTCCCAGGAAGACCCGATCAGACTCGGAATCCCGGTTACAAGACATTTCGACAATGGTAAAACAAGACCAGCAAGACCACCCGCTGTGCCGACAAATCCCGATAGGAGCTGCACATATCTCGTTCTCAGGGCACAGCGGATAAGCTATGCGTATAGGAGCCAACGTAACCCAAGTTTCCAAGGGATGGCCGTGCACGGTGCTCTAGTTTGGACCAACACTCAGAGGAGCACTGGCCCAGGGGTTTAAATAAAGATGACCCTTGAGCCTGCAGAACCCAAGGAAAAAAGGCTTAGGTGACAAATAGTAAAACTAAGGTTGGGCCTTGCTGGAGGAGTTTTATTCAAGGCAAACTGTCAAGGGGTTCCCATTATAACCCAACCACGTAAGGAACGCAAAATCAAGGAACATAACACCGGTATGACAGAAACTAGGGCGGCAAGAGTGGAACAAAACACCAGGCATAAGGCCGAGACTTCCACCCTTTACCAAGTATATAGATGCATTAAACTAAACAAGATATAATAATGATATCCCAACAAAAATCCATGTTCCAACATGGAACAAACTTCATCTTCACCTGCAACTAACAACGCTATAAGAGGGGCTGAGCAAAGCGGTAACATAGCCAAACAACGGTTTGCTAGGACAAGGTGGGTTAGAGGCTTGACATGGCAATATGGGAGGCATGATAAAGCGAGTGGTAGGTATCGTAGCATAGCAAAAGAGCGAGCAACTAGCAAGCAAAGATAGAAGTGATTTCGAGGGTATGGTCATCTTACCTGCAAAGTTCTCCAAGAAGATGAAAGCTTGATCCTCGTAAGCATACTCAACGGGCACCTCGAACATGAACTCGTCTCCCGGCTCTACCCAAGGCAAGAACACAAACAAAGGAACCAACAATCAAACACGGTGCAATGCGCAAGCAACATGATGCAGAACATGGCATGATATGCGGGATATGATATGCAATGCATATGCGTGCTTCAGAAGGAAAAGATTGAACCAGGCCTCAACTTGGCAAAACAAGAGTGCCACTGGAAAGATGAGTTGGTTTCGGTCGAAATCGATATAAAGATCACCGGAATCGGATGCACGGTTTGCAAATGGCAAGCAAAACAATAAAGGCATCATTCTGCGATTAACAAGACGATGCCATCTAGAATGCAACAAGAAACTAAGCTATTGCACTCTAACATAACAACAAAGCACATGGCAGTGATCCACTCAAGATTGTTGACAAAATATGAACACGGAGCTACGGCTAAATCACACAATAGCAGGCTCAAACAAGCATGGCAAAAGTGCAAAAGATATCAGCTTCACAGACTTAGTGAAAATACTAACATGCCAGGAATTAACATCAGGAAGCAATGTTTAGAGCAAGATAACAACATGCTACAGGAACATATCATAGCAATACAAGGCATGGCATGAATCTACTCAAAGCATATAACAAAAGTCCCTTACTGACCATAAGCCAAAAAGGATCATAAGATACGATGGCACCCATGTAAACTTAGCAAGTTTCGTTAACAGATTCAGACTTAGCAGAAAAACTGGACATGGCATAAACAGAGTTACGAAGGCATGTTTGTGAGCTCGATGCACTCAACACAAGGCATTGCATGACAAACTAAGCATACACCCAGCAAGAAGACATGATCAAGAAGCTAACCATGGCAAGAACAATCTCATAGCATGCATGGATCAACTACAACAACCTTGGCAAAATTGATTAACATGTAAACAATCTGCCAGGAACATTTTATAGCAAAAGTAGAGCAAGATTGAGTCATGCTAGGGTACTCCATAAATGCAAACAGGGACATGGATGGATAGAGCATAACAATATCTCAAAATCATCCTTACTGGGCATACTCAAAAGAGGCATGGATCACTCTGTAACAACATGAATACATGGCATAAAAATAACATCAGGGAAAGGACTTAGTGAAATTCTAAGTCTCTGAAATCAGCAACATCACGAGAGCTACTTTGCATGCATGTTCTAGTCACCACATTGATCACAAAAATACATGGCATACACCCCTGTAAAGATGGCATGGCATAGCCCAAAACACATGTAGAGCTCATGCTCATAGGAGGCACACAATAATCATGGCAAAATGACAAATGCTCATAATCTGATAAGAATCAGGAACTAACATTATGAAGCACTCTTGCATCAACAATTAGGGCATCAATATGGACTCAAACAAGCATGGTGCAATGGAACAAAATGAAGAGCACATCATGATGAACATTTTGATATATCACACGCGCAAAACGGAGCTACGGATGATGAGATATGGTGCAATGAATATAGCTAGAAAATGTTAGAAACTGGGGACTTAGTGGAAATTAGCACCTCGGGGAAAAGTCAATGGGCGAGGTGGCGGCGGATCTCGCCGGAGCCAGGGAAGAAGATGGCCGAAGAGGAGGGGGGCCGGCGAGGGGGGCGCCGGATCCGGCCCTCCCGCGGCTGGATCTGGCTGGGGCGGCGCCGTGGTGGGTGAACGGCGGCGGCGGACGGCGCGGAGGGCGGAGCAAGGCGCGCGGCGCGAGGGGCGGGGCGCGCCGGCGAGGTCGGCGGGGAGGCACGCCGGCGGGGAGGCGCTCTGGCGCGACGGCCGAGGGCGGCGGGCGGCGCGGCGACGAAGGGCGGCGGCGGGGCACGCGGACGCTCGGGCGGCGGCGCGGGGCACCTCGTGCGGCGGCGAGGGAACGGGCCCCGCGGGCCAGGCATGGGCCTCGCGGGCCGGTGGGAGGCGCGAGGCGGCGGGCGCCCACGTGGCGGCGGCGGAGTGACGTGGCGGCCCGTGGTTGGTCCGCGCGACGTGTTCGGCGGACATGTCCAGCGGCGCGGTGGAGAAGGGACTAGGGTTTGGACCCGAAAATTCGGAGGGGGGTGTTTATATAGGTAGAGGGAGCTAGGAGAGTCCAAATGAGGTGCGGTTTTCGGCCACGCGGTCGTGATCGAACGACCGAGAGGATGGTGGGGGTTTGGATGGGCCACTTTGGAGGGGTGTTGGGCTGCAACACACACGAGGCCTTTACGGTTCCTCGGTTAACCGTTGGAGTATCAAACGGACTCCAAATGGCACGAAACTTGACAGGCGGTTTATCGGTAGTGAACCAAGGCTGCTCGGCAAATCTCGGTCCAATCCGAGAACGTTCAACACCCGCACACGAAAAGAGGCCAAAGGAGGGCGCCGAAGGACATAGGAGCGCCGGATTGTAAAATGGACAACGGGGAAAATGCTCGGATGCATGAGACGAACATGTATGCAAATGCGATGCACATGATGACATGATATGAAATGCATGACACGCAAAAAAATGACAAGGCAACAACAGCGAATAACTGGAAGACACCTGGCGCAACGGTCTCGGGGCGTTACACTACGTGACGAATCACCGCGGACTGACACCATGAAGCGGTACGCGTGCCTTAAAGGTGTGAGGCATCCTTCGCGAAGACCATGGTTCATTGGCCAAAGATCAAGCCAATGGATATGGCCACTGGTCCTCCGCCCGTTGGAAAGGAGCACCACCGCCCCGAACTATATTTCTCACAAGTTACGGAAGGTGCTCGGGCGATAGAGGGCCAGTTCTCAAAGGATGAAATCATTGAATTATTTGGTATTAAGTTGTCACCCAAAAAATTTGCTTTATAATGCGGTCCGCTTGTATTATATATTATGTTGTTTAATTTTGACTCCCGCGTGGCTGCTTATTATTCTGAAACTTACTAGTCATTGGCTTCAGCCCCCAAGCGAATAGAATGAGGGTGTTTCATCTCCGCACTGTTACCCTTAGCTAACGTCTTGGTGCCCGAAGGCGGTAGTGCTCGAGAGAGCCCAGGCAATCAGACTATGCAGCTTTATTGCTTTCACTTAGCCATAAGAGCTTGACGGCGGGGACTAATGACTAGCCCCCCATGTTTTGTGGCATACAAGGGAGCCGAGGCATGCCTTTGTGACCACTTGGTTTGTTCTAGGATGAACCCTGCATATGACATGGATAAATCACCAACGATTTCTTAGTTTAACAATTGTCGCCGGATCGCTGACCAGTTCTCGTACTATGACGGTTAGTTTTTGGCTTTCTCCCCTGAGGTGCTTAACTGGACTAGCCAGAAGTACAACCGCAGGGGTTCTTTGCCTTCTTAGCCGAACGTGTGAAACATAAGAAAGCAAGCATAGGAGCCGAGCAACCCAACTATTGACCCAAGACATAGTTCGGCATTGATGCATATAATGCAATATCCGAGACGTCGAGCACACAATGAGAAGTGGTCTCGGACTTGGTATATAGATCTGATTGGAAAATCAAATCTTCGGTCGATTAACCGAGTTGTATTTGCTACACATTGTGTGCCTGCCTGTTGGATTTCGGGTTCCGGCAGACCCTTGAGGTTCGAACACTGGGGTGCACGCGGAGATTTCGCCTCCTACCTACCTGCACCCCTCCACCATGCTAGGATCTAAACTAAGGAAAGAACAACACAAGAGACACAGGGTTTATACTGGTTCGGGCCACCATTGTGGTGTAATACCCTACTCCAGTGTGTGGTGTGGTGGATTGCCTCTTGGGCTGATGATGATGAACAATACAAGGAAGAACAGCCTCGCGAGGGTCTGTTCTTGGCTGGGGCGACGAACTGCTCGGAGGAGTTCAGTCACCTTTCTCTCTCTCTCTCTCTCTGCTTTCCTCCAACTAACCGACCCCTTGCTGTGTGGGTGGCTGGTCCTATTTATAGAGGACCTAGTCCTCTTCCCAAATATCGAGCGGGAAGGAAGCCAACAATGGCGGGCTAATTTGAAGGGGGGTAGCAAGTATCAGCTATCCTGACAAAAGTAGTCTTCGCCTGCGCAAAGCTCTGGTGATGACGCCGTCTTGGGCTCCATGGTGACCTCCGTCTCGTAGTCCTCCTGGTCTTGGTCTCGTTGCACCGAAATGGCAACCTTTGTCTGATGCCTCGGTACTCCGCGGCTGCGCTTGCCCCCTTTGCACCAAAGAGGAAAGGAGGACGCTGCGCGGACTAGCACCCGCCTGGCGCCCTGAGTCGTCATGGTTTGCGTCATGGACACCTCGTGAGGTACCCCGCCTTGATCTCTCCGCCCCCTCGTGAGCCAGCCTGATGAGGCCGTGTCTGAGGAAGCTTCGCGTCATCCGCCCCACGAGGCTTGGCCCCTCGCGAGGGTCTTGGGTTTGTGTTGGTGAAGACGGGCCGTGCTAGCCCCCCCTTTGAGCCATGCCGCAGGCCGCAGGCAGGCAAGTCTGGGGACCCCCGTTCCCAGAACACCGACAGTAGCCCCCGGGCCCAAGGCGCGCTCGGGCTTGACCGTGCAGGGAGGCGGAAGGGCAAGAGAGAAGCGCCGCGGGCCCTAACAGCCTGCAGCCTTGGGCACCGCGTGGCGGTTGATTGGACGTGGGCGGCATTGTTCCCCCGCGCCCTCCTTATCTTGCGCCGTGCTAGGCGGACCCGTAGTTGTACACAGCCGTTCCCCTTTTATCGCTCGAGCGCCCTCTGTCCTTCCTCCGCTCGAACTCCGGTTTCTATTTTCAACTCAATCTCGAACCTCCCTCCCCCCTTCCCATCACCATGGCTCCGACGAAGAAGGGGAGAGGGAAGAAACCTGTGTCTCCGCCTTGCCCGCCGCCGTCGGCGGCCCCCGCCGAGGGCTTGGGCAAGGTCAGCTTGTCTCTGGACACCATCTTCAATGAATGCGGGAGGATGACGGTCTGGCCCGCGTCCCACTTCTCCATCGATAGGACAACCACCGAGGTCCCGTATCTTGCCGACGCCCTGTGGGCGGGTCTGGTTTCCCCCTTTCTTGATTTCTTCAATGCCGTGCTTTCCCACTATCAGATCCACATGATGCATCTGGGTCCTGAATCCATCACCCTCCTTTCGGTCTTCGCCTTTGTTTGCGAAGCTATGGTGGGCATCCCTCCTTCGGTTGCCTTGCTGCGCCACTTCTTCTCGTTGCATCTTGTCGACCCTACCCAATGCTGGGCTTGCGTGAGCTTCGTTGCCGCGCCTGAGATGGCGGCCTCTGGGATTGACTTCAAGCTCCCCCTGCCCGCGGTCGGGTTCCGCGAGCGGTGGCTATATGTGGACGCAGGGGTGCCCAGCCCCCTGCTATTGGAGCCGACCTCGCCTGCCGTCCCCAATTCGGGCTGGGGCCAGGAGACGCTTGAGAGCCCCCGGCTCGTCTTCGTCTAGCGCCGCTTCACGCTCTTGAGGTCGCTTGGCGTGAAAGCGCCCAAGGTGGTGAAGGAGTTCCTGCTATGCCGCGTTGCTCCTCTTCAACGCCACTCTCGCCGGATGTGCGCCTTCCGTGGGCGCGAGGATCGTATGAGGCTCCAGGAAGAGGACCTGACTCCTGAGGTGCTGAGGACGGCACTCTTGACCCTGGCTGGGGACCCCAACCCCGGCAGCGTTCGGCAGGGAGGGGCCTTGTTGTACCTCTGCCAGAGCAGGGGTGACTTTGTGAAGCAGATGCCTGTCTTTGATGAGTGGGGGCCGCGCCCCGCCGGCCTTCAGGGGCCTCGCGAGAACCCAGTGGTGGTGATTGCCCTACCAGTCGGCCAAGGCGACTCATCCTCGAGTGGCGGAGCAGGAAGGCACGAGGCGCCAGAGGCCGAGGGGACTCCCGGCGCGGTGACAGCGCCGGGCGAGGCTCATGAGGAAGCAGCTCTTAGGGCCCATGCCGCTGAGGCTGAGGGTGGCGAGCAGCTGCCCTCAGTGCCTGCAACTGGGGCCCCTGAGGCTCCAGCTGCGTCTCTTGGGGAGGCAATTGGCAGCGCACATCAGGCAGGCGCCTCTGCCGCGGATTGCCTTGACGCTCCGTCTTCGTCGAAGGTTGATCCATGCACCCAACTCTTGGGCCGCTTCCGCGTGAACTTCGAGGCTCTCCGGAAGAGAAGGGAGGCCTTGGGTGACGATTACCCTTGTCACCTGCTGAAGCATAGGAAGTACTTCGCCACTGATGAGTAAGCCTTCTCCTTTCCCGACTCCCGATCCTTCTATTACTTGTACTGACCCTTGCTCCGCAGGCCCCTTCCAGCCGAGCTTGCGGAGACGGATGAGGAGCCGTCCCCCTTGGCTTCGCCCCCTCCACCGTCCTCGAGTGCTCCGAGCAGCGGAGCCCTTGTGGTGAGGGCGATCAAAGAGGCGAACCATCCCGAGGCGCACCGTGGCCCCACGCACCTCGCGATCCTCCTTCGCGGGCGTTCGCGTGGCATAGCCAGCCTGCCATGGGCCTCTCGCCTGGTCGTGAACTGCGATTGGCTGAGGCGCTTCCTGCGCTCTTCTCCTGAGGACGGGCTGGCCCCAGGCCGGGCTTCTGACGCGGCGTGCCCGGCCGTCGCGAGGGTGCCAGCCCCCAGCCCCCAGCCCGGAGGGGGAGTGCTGACTCGCGGCCCCCGGTGCTTGCTTGGGGAGGATGATGGTGTGGAAGACGTGCTCGAGCGCGCTCAGGAGCGTCGCGCTCTCCGCCAAGGATTCCTTCGAAGGGCGACTGACGCAGTGAGCCTGCTTGGTGAGGAGCTTGCTGATGAAGACGCGCGCCTTGAGGCCGAGGGCCTGCGCCTGGCTGTAGAGAGGCGCGAGCTGGAGGGCACCATCGCCCTTGCGCGCCGTCAGCATGATCTTGATGAAGCAGAGGCCAAGGCGTCGTTGGTGGCCTCTCGGGAGGCCCGGTCTTGGGCCACTGAGGAGGCTCGGGAAGCTGACCGGCGGCGAACGGCTGCGGAGGAGCGGGCTCGGGAGCTTCTGGCCTGGTGCCACTCGCTGGAGGAGCAGGTGGAGCTGCACGAGGCAGCCCTCGCGTCGATGAAGGTGGCCTCTGGCAACTCAGCAGAGCTCCAGAAGCGTGAGGAGGCGCTGACACTGGAAGCCACCAAACGTACCCGCAAGTACGAGCGTCTGGAGACGAGGGAGCGCTTGGTGACGCAGGCGGAGGATGATGTTGCTGCACAGGAAGCCCGCGTCCTGGAGGAGGTCGGACGTCGAGTGGCGATGGCGCATTTGAACCTCGAGCACGAGTTCGAAGAGAAGCTGGGGTTGATCCAGGCCAAAGCTGAAGGCAGGACTGCTGCTTTGAGGGCCAAGCTGGAGGAGGCGGTGCGGCGGGCCGATGCTTCCCGGGCCGCCCTTGAGGTGGCGCGAGGTGAGTTAACCACCTCCCAGGCTGAGGTGCTCCTTCTTCGCCAGCGGGTGGAGGAGGCTGAGGCCGTTGCGCGTCAGAATGCGGACGAGATACATCAGCGGCGGATCTTGGAGCATGAGCACGGCCCCATGCTCACCACTCTCCGGGAGAGAGCCAACGCGGCCTTGGGCAACATCTGTGAGGAGGCCGTCGGTGAGCCGCGCGCAATCAACTACGCGGGCAATCTCCAGTTCTTCACTGATGTGGTGACGCAGGTGGAGGCGCGGTCGACCAGGGCTAACAGGTTGGTGGAGGAGAGGAGCCGCGCCCTGCTCAGGCGCGCCTTTTCTCGCATCTTCAGTCACCTCCGGAACATGGATCCCCATTTTGATTTTGATGCCGTCATCGCCCCAGTCCCCCAGGCTATCCGAGACGACCTGGCGCACTGGGTGGAGGGCAATGTGGACACTCTTATCAGGGTCTTTGCCTCAGACAATGATGATGCGATCGTGGCGGCCGACGAGGGCGGCGCGATGGGCGGCCCTGACGCCGCTGGCGGCGACGCGGACAGCGATGGCGAGTTCAGCGGCGCCAGCAACGGCTCGGGTGGTGCTCCTGAGGACGCATTGGGGGATTCGTCCGACTGACTGTACATCGTTCCTGCTTCCTTACCCTGCATGAATAGAACTCAGGTTTTGGCCTGATGACTGTGAGAGCATTTTGCAGGGGGGGCCCTCATGTAAAACTTGTGTTTATCATATCAATGGAAGCTACATCGCCCATGCGCCCACGCCAAGTGGCTGGCTTAAGCGACGCGCTGGTCGGCTGGTATACCTTTGTTCCGCGCTGGCCCTGAGGCACCCCGCGGGGGTTGTGGTGTCCTGAGTATCCCCTGATTAAATTCGTAGGATCTGCAGTAAAACACCCTCCTGAGAGGACGCGGCGGCGGCAGTCTGGGCTGCGCGCAAGCTAGGCCTGACCCGGCTCGTGAGAGGCTCGCGAGGGGAGGCGGCTGAGGCGAAGTGGTAACCAAAACGCGAGAAATTGCTCGAACGAGACTAAGCACCCCTTCCCCGAACACACGCAAATCTCAAATTCGAATCCAACTTGAATCCAGCGGGGAAAAGCGACAACCAAGGGGAAGAGCAATGAAAGCAAACAAAAGGCCGCGTCCGGCACTTAGTCTAGTCTTGGACGTCTTCTCACCAGCGCGGAGCTAAGTGCTGCCATTGGGCGTGGGAGGGAGCCCCAGGGCCTGAGGCCGGCACCCCTGAGACTCCAGGGCGTGTACAGCCCCACTCATTATTACGTGAGAGTGTCACGGGGCGGCGAGCTTCACAGGCACTGGGCCTTCTTCACAGGTACTGGCCTTGCTTCATATCGCCAGATAAGGGCCCCGCCTTGCGCCACACTCTAGTGCCATCAACAACGACCGGAAACCAGGACGCCGCCGATGGGGTAGAGCAGTCGCCAGCGGTTCCCCCGACGACCACGGGTCCTCCGCCGGGGGCAGGCCATGGGGCACCTCCCCAGCGGAGGGCCTACCTCCTGAGAACACCTTGCTCCGAACGCCGCGGTGGTGATGTCGAATCCCTGCCCCTCTCCTGCAGCTCCCTGCGTCCTCCTCCCGAGGGGTAGGAGGCTGTGGGAGCGGGGCAGCTACCCGCTGCGGCAACCTGCACCTCCTGTGATCCATGGTTAGCGTATGCCTGCTGAAGAATTAGCGGTACCCGATAATCTTTGCTTCCAGCGTGCCTAGTGGGACCGTCCCAAGACTCCTGGAAGGGCTCAGCTTCTGGCGCCTCGTCCCCCCGGCTTGGGCTGAGGAGCGAGCCTGGTTCATCCTCGTGTGAGTGTCCTTGGTCCATCATGAGGGGCACGTATTCCTCTGGCGCCGCCACCCCGAAGGCCACGCCATAGTGCTCTGCGCGCCACGCGGTCCTGCCTGACGCGCCTACTGTGGGGTGGCAGCGCGGCTGTCCACTGGGGCCGCGGGTCGCATCGAGCCCTTCTTCTTCGCGGACCAGGAGCGGGGGCTGCGCCGCCGCCGGTCCGGTGCTGACAGCCTCGCTGGTGTTGGAGTAGCCTTGGAGCCCGCGGGCGCGCGCGGGGCCCCCGCATGGGCCGTCCTGGGTTGGAGATAGGAGCTGGGTGCAGAAGGGGTGAGCCCCCGAGGCGGCGAAGCCCAGGAGCTCTGCCACCCGCTCCAGCAGCACGTCACGGCCGCCCTCCAGCAGTCTGCACTGCAGCAGCTCTCGGGCCACCGTGAGTGCGGCCCTCGAGTTCGCTTGCTCCCGGCGGGTGTACGGTGTCGTGGTCGCGGCGTGATTGGAGGCCCTTGCTGCCAACCGCGCCTGCTGCGGTGTGAGAGCTGTCGAAGACTGTCCGCGTCGCGTGTTGGCGAGTCATGCCTTTAATAGGGGCCTTGAGATGTAGCCCTGCCGAACATAGCTTGATGCTGAGTGAGTCCAGAGTCGTACCCGTGGTCGTTCGAGGACGTGCTGATGTCGTAGTTCGGTTGAGCCGAACATGTGGAGATATGTGTTTGATATCATCCCCCACGATCGCCCATGGTATCTCGAGCGCAAAGTTGTGTTGATGACGTACATAGAGCGCGACGCAGGTGGGCGTGCCATGGGGAGCGCGTCCCTATTTGCGGCGAACGCAGGCGGGCTCCCATGACGGGGATCGGGCTCGAGCCCATTTAGTTGTATCTCTGGCCTTAAAGTGGGCTGATACTTCGGCCCATTGGCAACAGCTTGGTCTTCGGCCGCCAGGGCCGCAGTGTGTTTCTCGGTCCAGAGTGAACACTCTTCGTGTTGTCGTTGATTGTTATGACGCCCGAGGGACCAGGCATCTTCAGCTTGAGGTAGGCGTAATGTGGGACGGTGTTAAATTTGGCAAACGCCGTTCGGCCGGGGAGGGCATGATAGCCACTTTGGAATGGAGAAGATCAAGTCTTCGCTTTGGAAGTTATCCGGTGAACCAAATACCACTTCAAGAGTTACCGTGCCTGAGCATCGCGCCTCTATGCCCGGAATAACCCCCTTAAGGGAGGTGTTGCTAGGTTTGATCCTTGACGGGTAGATCCCTATTTTCCTCACTGTGTCTGCATAAATCAGATTGAGGCTACTGCCCCCGTCCATTAGGACTCTCGTGAGGTGGTACCCATCGATAATGGGGTCCAGTACCAGGGCCGCCGATCCTCCATGACGAATACTGGTAGGATGGTCTCTGTGGTAAAGGTGATCGGGCAAGCCGACCACGTGTTGAATTTCAGCGCTACGGGCTCGACGGCGTATACATCTCATAGCATGCGCTTCCTCTCCTTCCTTGGTATATGGGTGGCATAGATCATGTTCACCGTTTTAACCTCAGAAGGGAAGGGTTTTTGGCCTCCACTGTTTGGCCTGCGGGGCTCCTTGTCTCCCTTGCTTCGAGGGCTTTTGCCCGAGTCTTCAGCAAGCTTGCCAGCCTGCTTTATCACCCAAACATCGTGTTGAATTGCTGTTGGAGTGGTTGGCGGGTTTTCCGGTGGTGCCATGAATCTAGTAGGGCCTGTCCAGGATTGCGTCCAGCTTGGTTGGGCCATCCTAGTTGCCTTTAGAAGGCTTTTTCTGTGACCCGGACTTTGGATTACGGAATCCGACATTCACTACCATCGGCGTTTGTTCTTGTTCCTTCGTGGCTTCCCGTTCTCGTTCCAGACTTCTAAGGTGTCGGGGGGATCAGGGTTGGTGCTTCTATGTAACGCCCCGAGACCGTTGCGCCAGGTGTCTTCCAGTTATTCATTGTCGTTGCCATGTCATTCGCTTGCGTGTTGCATCTTGTCATGTCATCTTGTGCATTGCATCATCATGTTTTCAAAACTTGCATCCGTCATGGTCTCCCCGTTCTTTCCGTTGCCCGTTCTGAGCCCAGTCACACTTGCATGCGCCTGCGGCATGTCCGAAATAGTATTTTATAAGTGGCCGGAAAATGTTCTCGGAATGGGTTGAAAGTTGGCGTGTGGTCTTATTTTAGTGTAGATAGACCGCCTGTCAAGTTTCATCGCATTCGGAGTTCGTTCGATAGCCCAACCGTTAAACTATAGCGGCATTATAGCCGGTCTAACGTCGGACATTTTCGATCTCCGGAAACAGTTGCCGGGCTGCACTCCTCTCCTCATGTCTCAGCCCAACCCGCTCTCCACAGTCCACCTAGGCCCATGCCTACCCCTCTTTGTGCATTGCATCCGACCTCCTCGCTCGCGCGTCCAAAAGCTGTCCCGGACCCGACTCAGACTGTCGTTACCATTGTGTCCGAATCATCCCCAAACATCTACAAAACATCACCATTTTCTTATTTGGACTCCCTAGCCTATTTTTCTCGACCGCCCGATTACGATCGGACGGACCGAATACCCCCCCTAACCTAATCCAATAACGTATATAAGTGGGCAACCCTAAATTTTAGGTGACCTATCCCATCCTCCCAGCCGCGCCGCCACTCCACCAAATCCCCATCGGGATCCATCCCTCCCCAACCATCGCTCGCCACCTACAGCCTCCAGATCCCCTGTCCCTCCTCGATTCCCACCGAACCACCCAATCAATCCATCGATCCAACATTGTTGATCCCTCGATCCAGGAGCTCTTGCCCGAGGCTCCAAGCTTCCCTGCCTCCACGAACACGAGCGCCCATGGCCTTGTGCCCCTGCTGTCCTAGCAACAGCAGCAGCAACCTCGCCGGAGTCGCCACCGGGGCTTCAGCCATGCTCGTGCCCTCCTCCACGCGCTGCCCCACCGGACCTCTCCTGCAGCCTGAGTCCCTCTCCCCGCGCAGCTGTCTCCTCTTGCTGATCCACCTCACCACCAGAGCTCCTTCGCCCGAGCACCCATGGAGAGGGCCTCCCGAGCCTCCTCGCGCCGTGCCAGTGAGCCCGCCCTGCCGGCAACCTCCAGGGCCGTCCCTCGTGCGTCTTCCTTCTCCTACTTCCTTCCTTCTTTTCTTCTATGCGTCCTCAACTCCCTCTCAACTCTCTCTGTATAGGAAAACACCATGGCCACCGACCCCTGTCTTGCCTTGGATCTCACCGGGTTACCGCCTCGCTGCATGGATCCGCCGTCCCCGCGCCTCCTGGCCTCCTCCGTGCTCGATTCTCGCCGTTCCCGAGTCCCCCTGCTGCCATGGACGCCAAGCCGACCTTCTTCGAGCCCTGCTTCCCTTTAGGCGGCCCCGTTCGTCTCCAGCCGCGCGCCTGCATCGATGGGGTCAGCGCTCCCGAGCGCGTTGACTACGCCCTGCCTCGCCCCGATCTGCCTGCGTGTCCCGCAGCCAGCGCCAGGCCTCCTCTGCTTCCAGTCAGGCCTCAGCCCATGGGTGAGTTGCTCCCCAGCGCCTATCTGTTGGCCCAAGTGCAGATTCGGCCCGATGTATATATTTTTCTGCTATGAACGAATTTTGCTATTTCCAGAAAAACTGCATATTTAAAGATTACCCCCCTAGTTTCATGCATTTGATAACTCATCACCCGTGCACCGGATTAAATTAATTTATATATGAAACTTGTTTAAAATTATGTATAGATTAATAATATGCCATTTTCATCTATGTTTAAAATGTTTAAAATGTTGTTTGTTTAAACTTGCTTAAATAACTTGCTAAAATGATTTAAGTCATAACTAAATAAATGTAGCTCCGTTTTAATTAAACTTTATATGTAAATGGGGTGGGAAAATGCCTAGTTTAACATGGTGGCATTGCTTTGCATGTTTAACAACTCTAAAATATGCTTTAGGGCAGAACAGTACCAAACCTTAAAATATGCACATGAGGATTTTCCGGACTTGTTGTTTGTTGTTCCGGCCTCATTTAAACTTGCCTAGATAGGTAGTTTTCATTTGCTTCACCCTCTTGCCATGTTTAACAACATTTAATATTGTTGGGTACATAAACGAGATCGAACTAAATAACTTGAATGTGGTCTCCCGTCAATATGCAACTCGTTTGCATATTGAGCTCCACTTAAATTGTAGGATTGTTTGTGCACTTTGCCATGTCATGCCTCATTAAACCAGACATGCATCATACTTGATTGTGCATCATGCCATGTTCATGTGGTGGTTGTTTACCATGTTGTTTGCTTCTTTCCGATGTTGTTTCTTCGGGTTAGTTCCGATAACATCGCGTTGGTGAGGATCCGTTCAACTACGTCCGTTTGCCTTCTTCATGGACTCGTTCTTCTTCCTTGCGGGATCTCAGCCAAGATGACCATACCCTCGAAATCACTTCTATCTTTGCTTGCTAGTTGCTCGCTCTATTGCTATGCCTATGCTACGATACCTACCACTTGCTATATCATGCCTCCCATATTGCCATGTCAAGCCTCTAACCCACCTTGTCCTAGCAAACCGTTGTTTGGCTATGTTACCGCTTTGCTCGGCCCCTCTTATAGCGTTTCTAGTTGCAGGTGAAGATTGGAGTTTGTTCCATGTTGGAACATGGATATTTTTTTGGGATATCACAATACCTCTTATTTAATTATTGCACCTATATACTTGGTAAAGGGTGGAAGGCTCGGGCTTATGCCTGGTGTTTTGTTCCACTCTTGCCGCCCTAGTTTCCGTCATACCAGTGTTATGTTCCTTGATTTTGCGTTCCTTACACGGTTGGGTATTATGGGAACCCCCTTGACAGTTCGCCTTGAATAAAACTCCTACAGCAAGACCCAACCTTGGTTTTACCATTTGCACTAACAACCTATCACCTTCCCTTGGGTTCTGCAGACTCAAGGGTCATCTTTATTTAACCCCCCGCCCCCCCGGGCCAGTGCTCCTCTGAGTGTTGGTCCGAACTGAGCTGCCTGCGGGGCCACCTCGGGGAAACTTGAGGGCTGGTTTTACTCATAGCTAGACTCATCCGGTGTTGCCCTGAGAACAAGGTACGTGCGACTCCTATCGGGATTTGTCGGCACATCGGGTGGCTTTGCTGGTCTTGTTTTACCATTGTCGAGATGTCTTGTAACCGGGATTCCGAGTCTGATCGGATTGTCTTGGGAGAAGGAATATCCTTCGTTGACCGTGAGAGCTTGTGATGGGCTAAGTTGGGACACCCCTGCAAGGATTTGAACTTCCGAAAGTCATGCCCGCGGTTATGGGCAGATGGGAAGTTGTTAATGTCCGGTTGTAGAAAACTTGACACTTAACTTAATTAAAATGCATCAACCGCGTGTGTAGCTGTGACGGTCTCTTCTCGGCGGAGTCCGGGAAGTGAACACGGGCACGAGTTATGCTTGGACGTAGGTTGTTCTAGGATCACTTCTTGATCATAGTTTCTCGACCGTGCCTTGCCTTCTCTTCTCACTCTCATTTGTGTATGTTAGCCACCATATATGCTAGAGCTTGTTGCAGCCCCACCTCATACCTTTTCCCTACCTATAAGCTTAAATAGTCTTGATCGCGAGGGTGTGAGATTGCTGAGTCCCCGTGACTCACAGATTACTTCCAAAACCAGTTTGCAGGTACCGATGAAACCATGTAGGTGACGCAACCGATCTCAAGGAGGAGCTCGATGAAGATCGTGTTCGTTTTGTTGTTCCGTTTTTCAGTTGATCAGTAGTGGAGCCTAGTTGGGACGATCGGGGATCTGTAGCATTTGGGGTAGTCTTCTTTTATTTTGGTTCCGTAGTTGGACCTTGATTGTATCTGGTTGATGTAATGCTTTATTCATGTATTGTGTGTAGTGGCAATTGTAAGCCAACTATGTATCTCTTTCCCTTATGTATTTACATGGGTTGTGTGAAGATTACCTCACTTGCGACATTGCTTACAATGCAGTTATGCCTCTAAGTCGTGCTTCGACACGTGGGAGATATAGCCGCATCGTGGGCGTTACAAGTTGGTATTAGAGCCTTCCCCGACCTTAGGAGCCCCCTGCTTGATAGAATCGCTGGCGTGGTCGAGTCTACAAAAATGTTTTGAGTCATTTAGGATTATATATCGGAGAGTAGGATTATTTTTACTCCTCAGTCCCTTCGTCGCTCTGGTAAGGCATCCTGACGTAGAGTTCTGACTCTTCTCTTCTCAGATTTCACTAAAAAAATTAGGATCACGCGGGTATCTTGGAATCCTTCCGATGGTTTTGTGACGAGAACATTGTTCTTGGTGCCTCCTGACATTTAGGGGTTGTGGCAGTGTCCCGGGGAGTTGAGCTCCGAGGTGTTGTCATCACAATTTTATCGTTGTAGTTCTGGAATACCTGAGTTTCGCCGACATCGAAAATCTCTTTTATGTAGTTGTTGGTGAGATAACCTCGACGCCACCCAGTACTAGGGCGGGAGTTCGGGAGTATTGCCATAACTCGTATAACAGATGCGTTTCGAAGGTTGAGGTAAATGATTTCCGAAGGTTTCTTGGTTATGTGTTGAAGGATGGATACAGCTGGATGTAGGATTTGTGTAGTTTTGGGTGAGATATTATGCTTCCCCTATATCCCCAACACCTGATTGCATAACCGGAAAATTTCAGGAGTATATAAGTGGGAATTCAAGTAGCTCTTAGGATATCTTTCCGACAGATGTATGATATGAAATTGGGGTTCGACGTCTAGTGGTCCGCCTATCCACGGTTGGTTTTACAGTGGTCTCGTTGTGTCTTAAAGAGTCCTTGGCTATGCTGACTCGGGGACGCTTCGTATGGCATGTGCACTGCCTTGTACATGATGGTGATGTACGATCGAGCCCGTGTAGGCCCCACCACGAAAACTTCGGATGAAATCTCTATCATATGTTTGCTCTGGCTTATTCTGTAAGTCAATCCTTTGTTTTTCTTTTGAGCTATGGTATTCGAGTTGCTTCGAAGTCAAGTGTTGATTCCATACCTTTTTCCTAAGCGGTGTTCTCATACTCCTATGTGAATACTAATCTTTCTCATTTATCGAGATTGTCTTGTCAATCCTTTTCAATCGGTGCTTTCATCTTCAAGTTATTCCATCCACTTCATCCGCAAGATCAACTCAAAGTTTTCGCAACAGTGTTTGTTTCATCCGTCTCCAAGTTGCCTTTGTTTTCCCACCCACCCCTGTTTCTTCAAGGACTCGGATTTCTTAATCAAGTATCCATTTTATCGATGGAAGTCTCTCCATTCTTTTCCGTCAATATTCTAATCTGATGATTCTCATGAAGATTCTAATGGAGCTTCAAGTTCATCACTCTTCACTCATTTTCTTCTCTGGAGGATTCAATTCAAGCTTTTGGTGTTGATCATATCCTTTTCCTCGTTCCAAATGTTTTCCCATGTCGGTGCACCTCTCTTATTTATTCACCTCTCGCTATTCAATTGTTCCGAAGTGTCGAAGATATATCAGAAGATTCGTGTTTCCACTCTACATTCGTTCAAGCTCTTTCGAGGATGTTATCTCATTCAAGCCATTTAACTCAACCGGTGCTTTCTCTCTTTTAAATCATTCTACGGTGTTTCTTTTGAGTGGGCCCTAACCCACAGGTCTCTTCCCAGGATCTTACCTGACTCTTCTAATTTTCCCGAAGCTATCCTCAAATTTACTCAAAGTTAGACATAAGAATGAATTATCATCAGTCATATGTGTTTCTTCAAGATCGGTCAAAGTCTTTTAATCATTGGCTCAACCTCTTCGCTTTTGATTCTTCCGGAGTGTCTAAATAATTCATGGTGGTGTTTCTCGTCGAAATTCTCAGATTTTGAAGACCGAAGAAGAGTTTTCCTCCAAATCTTGCTCCATTCTCTTCAAGATTCATGGTTCTAGCTTGATGTCGTCCTCTCATAATTGGTTTTTGATTGTGAGAATTCTTTTCATCCATTCGGAGCATTTCAAGAGTCTTTCAGTTTGATTCTCCGAAGGCCATCATTTCGGGATTATTCATTCTCTAATCAGCTTGTGATCTCTTTGTTCTCATATAATTATATTCCCACAAGTATCTTTGTTCATTTGCTAATTCTTCCTGGTGTTTCTTTATCTTTTCTTTGTTCATTTTCAATTCTTACGGTGGTTCGTTCAAGAGTTCTCTTCCTTGGTTATCATATCAATTCTTTCGTTCTTTTCAATCCTTCCGGTGGATCGTTGAAGACCTTCCCAAGTTGGCGCTATATCTATCTTAATCTTTTTTACGAGAATAAGTAGTATGCAAAATCCGTTTCTTGTCATCAATTTAAATTGGTGAAGGATAAGCATAATGTAATTCTTATTCTTGTTTCATCGAGTAAATTCAATTCCGTATTCTGGAGGTTCATCAAAGTTCTCGGTTTTCAATTGTGTCATCTTTTCTTTCCCGGAGTTTCAAGCTCTCGCAATGATGTCACCACGAAGATCCATCTAAATCATTACAAGGCTTCACCTTGTGTTTTCAACTTCTCTTTGTTTTTATCATCATTTTGTTACCGGATTTCTTCATGGAGGCTTTACATGGTGGTTCGTCAAGGATTCTTTTCATTCTTCAATTTTTCTTCAAGATCTCTTTCGAAGTTAAGATCTCCAAGCTATACTCCCAAATAAACATGGTGTTCAACACATATCTTGTTTTGAGGAGTTCAAGCTTTCTTCTTCTTGCATTCCGAAGCGCAATTTTTTCATATCTCATCTTTTGAGATGGTGTTATGTCATTGTTGATAATTTCCCTTCATGTTTCATGATTCACAAGTTTTCAAGAGTGACATATCTAAATCCATCATTTTCTCTTCGCTCAAGACATCTTTTCAACCAATCAACCTCTTCAATGGAATTATCTTGGGTTATATTTCACCTAAAGCCTTCCCTACGGATTGTTGCTATTATGGTGCTTACAAATGACCCAAGTTCTTTTATCCTCCTGGGGAAATAGTTTCTTGTTTCCTTGTTCATATCAATCCAAATACATTGTTTTCGTTAGTGGCAGAATTTCACCTCATAATTTTGAGATGTCTTCTATAAGCCCACATCAAGCTTATCCTTTCATTGTTCGTTTTCCAACAACTCCGTTCGACCCTTCTCCTAAGGATGCCTTCTCAAGCTCTTTTGTGACAGAAGTTGGCATTTTCTTCTCCATTCTTTTATTTCAATGATCCATCTTCTATTCTCTCTTCCGGAGGCATTGTGATGTTGCTCTTTTCTCTCATCATCTCGAATTGTGAGGATCGTGTTCTTTTCGTGCTTATCCATTTATCCGGAGTGTTGTGTCCTCTACTCAAGTTCTTTTCGCCTTTTCAAGTCTTGCATCTCTTTTCAACCGGAGTGCTGTCCGAATTTGTTCTCCCTTGTTCCTCTGTCCTAACGGAGTGCTTTCAACTTCGTTCATCTCCGTTCTGATATTTTCTCGAAATGGCTTAACCTTTTCAAGGTTCTTTGGTCTCACTCGTTTGTCAAAGAAGCAACTTAGTTTTACCGCTTATCTTCCTCTTCCATTTCTCTCCGGTGCCATTCTAGATCTCGGGACGAGATCCTCTCGTAGTGGTGGAGTGTTGTAACGCCCCGAGACCGTTGCGCCAGGTGTCTTCCAGTTATTCGCTGTCATTGCCATGTCATTCGCTTGCGTGTTGCATCTTGTCATGTCATCTTGTGCATTGCATCATCATGTTTTCAAAACTTGCATCCGTCCTGGTCTCCCCGATCTTTCCGTTGCCCGTTTTGAGCCCAGTCACACTTGCACGCGCCTACGGCATGTCCGAAATAGTATTTTATAAGTGGCCGGAAAATGTTCTCGGAATGGGTTGAAAGTTGGCGTGTGGTCTTATTTTAGTGTAGATAGACCGCCTGTCAAGTTTCATCGCATTCGGAGTTCGTTCGATAGCCCAACCGTTAAACTATAGCGGCATTATAGCCGGTCTAACGTCGGACATTTTCGATCTCCGGAAACAGTTGCCGGGCTGCACTCCTCTCCTCATGTCTCAGCCCAACCCGCTCTCCACAGTCCACCTAGGCCCATGCCTACCCCTCTTTGTGCATTGCATCCGACCTCCTCGCTCGCGCGTCCAAAAGCTGTCCCGGACCCGACTCAGACTGTCGTTACCATTGTGTCCGAATCATCCCCAAACATCTACAAAACATCACCATTTTCTTATTTGGACTCCCTAGCCTATTTTTCTCGACCGCCCGATTACGATCGGACGGACCGAATACCCCCCCTAACCTAATCCAATAACGTATATAAGTGGGCAACCCTAAATTTTAGGTGACCTATCCCATCCTCCCAGCCGCGCCGCCACTCCACCAAATCCCCATCGGGATCCATCCCTCCCCAACCATCGCTCGCCACCTACAGCCTCCAGATCCCCTGTCCCTCCTCGATTCCCACCGAACCACCCAATCAATCCATCGATCCAACATTGTTGATCCCTCGATCCAGGAGCTCTGGCTCGGGCCTCCAAGCTCCCCTGCCTCCACGAACACGAGCGCCCATGGCCTTGTGCCCCTGCTGTCCTAGCAACAGCAGCAGCAACCTCGCCGGAGTCGCCACCGGGGCTTCAGCCATGCTCGTGCCCTCCTCCACGCGCTGCCCCACCGGACCTCTCCTGCAGCCTGAGTCCCTCTCCCCGCGCAGCTGTCTCCTCTTGCTGATCCACCTCACCACCAGAGCTCCTTCGCCCGAGCACCCATGGAGAGGGCCTCCCGAGCCTCCTCGCGCCGTGCCAGTGAGCCCGCCCTGCCGGCAACCTCCAGGGCCGTCCCTCGTGCGTCTTCCTTCTCCTACTTCCTTCCTTCTTTTCTTCTATGCGTCCTCAACTCCCTCTCAACTCTCTCTGTATAGGAAAACACCATGGCCACCGACCCCTGTCTTGCCTTGGATCTCACCGGGTTACCGCCTCGCTGCATGGATCCGCCGTCCCCGCGCCTCCTGGCCTCCTCCGTGCTCGATTCTCGCCGTTCCCGAGTCCCCCTGCTGCCATGGACGCCAAGCCGACCTTCTTCGAGCCCTGCTTCCCTGTAGGCGGCCCCGTTCGTCTCCAGCCGCGCACCTACATCGATGGGGTCAGCGCTCCCGAGCGCGTTGACTACGCCCTGCCTCGCCCCGATCTGCCTGCGTGTCCCGCAGCCAGCGCCAGGCCTCCTCTGCTTCCAGTCAGGCCTCAGCCCATGGGTGAGTTGCTCCCCAGCGCCTATCTGTTGGCCCAAGTGCAGATTCGGCCCGATGTATATATTTTTCTGCTATGAACGAATTTTGCTATTTCCAGAAAAACTGCATATTTAAAGATTACCCCCCTAGTTTCATGCATTTGATAACTCATCACCCGTGCACCGGATTAAATTAATTTATATATGAAACTTGTTTAAAATTATGTATAGATTAATAATATGCCATTTTCATCTATGTTTAAAATGTTGTGTTTGTTTAAATTTGCTCATAACTGCTAAAATGATTTAATTCATAACTAAATAACCGTAGCTCCGTTTTAATTAAACTTTATATGTAAATGGGGTGGGAAAATGCCTAGTTTAACTTGGTGGCATTGCTTTGCATGTTTAACAACTCTAAAATATGTTTTAGGGCAGAACAGTACCAAACCTTAAATTATGCACATGAGGATTTTCCGGACTTGTTGTTTGTTGTTCCGGCCTCATTAAGACTTGCCTAGATAGGTTGTTTTCATTTGCTTCACCCTCTTGCCATGTTTAACAACATTTAATATTGTTGGGTACATAAATGAGATCAAACTAAATAACTTGAATGTGGTGTCCCGTCAATATGCAACTCGTTTGCATATTGAGCTCCACTTAATTTGTAGGATTGTTTGTGCACTTTGCCATGTCATGCCTCATTAAACCAGACATGCATCATACTTGATTGTGCATCATGCCATGTTCATGTGGTGGTTGTTTACCATGTTGTTTGCTTCTTTCCGGTGTTGTTTCTTTGGGTTAGTTCCGATAACGTCGCGTTGGTGAGGATCCGTTCGACTACGTCCGTTTGTCTTCTTCATGGACTCGTTCTTCTTCCTTGTGGGATCTCAGACAAGATGACCATACCCTCGAAATCACTTCTATCTTTGCTTGCTAGTTGCTCGCTCTATTGCTATGCCTATGCTACGATACCTACCACTTGCTATATCAATGCCTCCCATATTGCCATGTCAAGCCTCTAACCCACCTTGTCCTAGCAAACCGTTGTTTGGCTATGTTACCGCTTTGCTCAGCCCTCTTATAGCGTTTCTAGTTGCAGGTGAAGATTGGAGTTTGTTCCATGTTGGAACATGGATATTTTGTTGGGATATCACAATACCTCTTATTTAATTATTGCACCTATATACTTGGTAAAGGGTGGAAGGCTCGGGCTTATGCCTGGTGTTTTGTTCCACTCTTGCCGCCCTAGTTTCCGTCATACCGGTGTTATGTTCCTTGATTTTGCGTTCCTTACACGGTTGGGTATTATGGGAACCCCTTGACAGTTCGCCTTGAATAAAACTCCTCCAGCAAGGCCCAACCTTGGTTTTACCATTTGCACTAACAACCTATCACCTTCCCTTGGGTTCTACAGACTCAAGGGTCATCTTTATTTAACCCCCCCCCCCGGGCCAGTGCTCCTCTGAGTGTTGGTCCGAACTGAGCTACCTGCGGGGCCACCTCGGGGAAAGTTGAGGGCTGGTTTTACTCGTAGCTAGTCTCATCCGGTGCTTGGACGTAGGTTGTTCTAGGATCACTTCTTGATAATAGTTTCTTGACCGTGCCTTGCCTTCTCTTCTCGCTCTCATTTGCGTATGTTAGCCACCATATATGCTAGTGCTTGCTGCAGCTCCACCTCATACCTTTTCCCTACCTATAAGCTTAAATAGTCTTGATCGCGAGGGTGTGAGATTGCTGAGTCCCCGTGACTCATAGATTACTTCCAAAACCAGTTTGCAGGTACCGATGAAACCATGCAGGTGACGCAACCGAGCTCAAGGAGGAGCTCGATGAAGATCGTGTTCGTTTTGTTGTTCTGTTTTTCAGTTGATCAGTAGTGGAGCCCAGTTGGGACGATCGGGGATCTGTAGCATTTGGGGTAGTCTTCTTTTATTTTGGTTCCATAGTCAGACCTTGATTATATCTGGTTGATGTAATGCTTTATTCATGTATTGTGTGAAGTGGCGATTGTAAGCCAACTATGTATCTCTTTCCCTTATGTATTTACATGGCTTGTGTGAAGATTACCTCACTTGCGACATTGCTTACAATGCGGTTATGCCTCTAAGTCATGCTTCGACACGTGGGAGATATAGCCGCATCATGGGCGTTACATTCTACGAGCCAACCAACTGTCCTCTCCGGCGTAGAAGCGGGTCATCAGGGAGGTAAGCGCGGACATTGTTCTCGGCTTGTCTTGGTTGAGCTGGCATGCTAGTCATTCATCCTGAATACTATGTTTAAAGGCGGCTATGGCTTCGGCATCCAGATAGTCAATGATCTGGTTCTTCTTGGTCAAAAACCGGTTCCAAAATTGTCGGGTTGTTGGATTACGTGGCTCAGGTCATCGGCGTCCAGGTGCCGGATATAAGTGCCCTGAAAGTTGGCTCGAAAGGCCTCCTCGAGCTCCTCCCAACACACTATGGAGTCTTCGAGAAGACTGTTCAGCCAGTGTCTGGCCGGGCCCTTAAGCTTTAATGGCAGGTACTTGATGGTGTGGAGGTGTGTAATGGAAAATCTTTGATCCATACTGTAGGATTTGTTGTCCCATCATAGGGCTCAATGTTCATAGGTTTGAAACCTTCTGGGAATTGGTGTTGCATCACTCTATCCATGAAGCAAAGGGGGTGACCGGCACCCCTGATTTGGGCTACATCGCACTGGAGATCATCTGTCATCTGGGCTCATTGCAGTTCCCGGGCTCTATCGTCCCATCTAGCAGGAGGATCTCCTTTGGGCCCATAGATGGACCTTGTTAGGCCTACCCCGAGCATCCAGGTTACGGTGGAGGTTGTACTCATACCCTAGTCGTAATGGTTCCTTGCCTTAATGGCGAGGGTGGGTGGGAGGTTGTTCGGCTTTGCCAACTGTCCGATCCCGTCCTCGAGGGGGGGTCTGGTTGATCTGCCCAAGTGTACCTTGGAGGTGCTGGCTCTATGGACTCGTCATGGAATTGCGGCAGTAGCTTTCGCTTCGGGTAGCTTTTCGTCTATTGCTTGTGGTCGTACTCCTCTTCGGCGTCTAGGACTTTAGTCCATCTCTTAATAAGCGTATCATGTTAGGCCTTTATTTTCTGCCATTGTTTCTTCAGGCTGTGCGCAGTGGCAATGAGTTGTCGCTTGAACCGCTCTTGATCCAACGGGTCTTCAGGGACGATGAAATCTTCGTCACCCAAACTCACCTCCTCTTTCGAAAAGGGGAGGTAATTGTTGTCTTTGGAATCATCACAGTATTCAGGATCGCGCGGATCCTCATGCTCCTCATGATTTACTTGTGGTTGTTCATTGGCGCCAGGGTCATCAAGGTTGTCTGCATTGTCCGGGGTGGCATTTTTTCCGGTGTCCGTGTTGCTCGCATGGCTTCGACGTGCCTTGGAGCGGCGACGCTGTCTGCGGCGCTTTGATGGCTCATTGTTGGGTCTCTCCTTATCCTTCCCGGGGGTGTTGTCGTCTTCTTTCGGAGTGTCCACCATGTAGACGTCATAGGTGGACTTGGCCATCCAGTGGCCACTGACGAGGGGAGCAGCGTAAGTGTTAGTCGTGGCTCCGCTATCCTCGTCCATGTACTTGGCATTTTCCGAGGTGTAATCCAACATGTCGGTTAAGTCTTTGACAGTGGCCACTAAGTGGGTGGTGGGTGGGACGTAAAATTCCCGGAAATTTGCCTCAAAGGGATGCTAAACACAAGTCAAGGCTGCGTCCTCCCAAATAGCCATCATCTAGATTTGGTCCAACACCTCGTTTAATAGGGCAAGGGTCGTCGGGCTAGTAGGTGGTGGCAGTTTAGGGCCGATATCCGACGTGGCGGGGCAAGGAATAATTTGTGCCCTGACTGGATCTTTGTTTTCAAGGGCCGAGTTAAACTCAGGGCCCGGGACCGAACAGTCATAAGAGACCGAGGACAAAACCTGGTCTTCCGACACTGTTCCCGTATTGGGGCTCAAAGTCGAGTTGTCTAGGGGGGTTCAGCCAAGGATAATTCCTGGCTACTGAATGTCGACCCGTCGCAAGGGCCCAAAGTCGGAGGCATGTCGTGAGATGAAGGTTCGGCCGAGAGTGACTCTCGGCGTTCGAACATTGCTTTCGCATTGAGGCCAGAATATGGGTCTTCGGCAGGCATTTTGGGCGTGGTCCAAGGGGACTCCTGGCCTCCGTTGAAGGTGGAGTCGTCGGAGCTCAAGGTTGGCTGAAGAAATGGGGTCAATCCGTAGATTGGATCGAGGAAAAGCTCCGGAGCGGGCACATCGAGGCCCATGGGGGTGCGGGGAGAGGCCGCGAATCCGGCAAAGGCCAGATTTCCTCGGGCTTCCGCAACGTGCTCCAAATTGCCGAATCGAATCCGGTGCTCAAGGGAGAAGTTGTTGATTTGGTCTAGATGACTAGTTGCGTTGGCATGCAGCACGATGCTGCCAAACACGAAGAGTTGGCGGGGGACAAAGAGGTCCTCAGAGCTAACACCCTCTCCGATGATCAGGCGAGCCATTGATCCTTCGGCGATCCAACAGCAGAACTCTCAATGAAAGCACCAATGTCGGTGTCAAAATCAGCAGATCTTGGGTAGAGGGTTCCGTGCTGTGGATTTAGGATCTATGGGGAACAAGGGACGATGAACACGGTGTTTACCAAGGTTCGGGCCCTCTCGAAGAGGTAAAACCCTACATCCTGCTTGATTTTATTTAATGTATGATGTGGTTACAGAGTAGATCTACCTCGAGATCAGGCGAGCTAAACCCTAAGTTGATGGGGTAATGGATGTTGCCCTATCTCTAAAGACTAAAACCCCCTAGTTTATATAGACACCAGTAAGGTTAGGGTTACAAGTGATCGGTTACAAGGAAGGAAGGATCCGGCCTAATCTTGACTTGGAGGGCACACCATGACTCAGAAGACTTCCTATCTAGCCACGGATCCGCACTCTAGCTCGGCCTCATAGTGGCCCATCAGTCCGGCCCATATACAGTAGGCCAGCGGCCCAAGGACCCCTTAGAGCAACTCTAGCAGATCCCACAAAACGCATGAAACTGTAAAATAACCGCCAGTTTACAGTTTTAGGCGAAAAAACGACCAGAATAGAACCTGTAAACCACCCCAACCCGTAAAAAAATTTAAGGGCCACGGAAAAATCCCGGCCAAACCCGTGAAAATAAGGATTTCGGAGACGACCTGAGGACGACCTGTATACGTTGGCGGGAGTCCAACTGCCAGCGGAAACTTCATGGCTCGCTCCCCGCCGTCCATCCCTGGTCGCCGCCCGCCCATCCCTGTCCGCCTCTCGCCCGCCCCGGCCATCGCACTCGCCGGCCGTCCGCCCAGGCCGCTGCGCACGCCCATCGTCCACCCGGTCGTCCATTGTGCAGGCCCGTCATCCGCCCAGTTGTCCGTTGCACCGGCCCGTCGTTCACCCCAGCCGCCCACGGCTCTCCCGACAGAGGAGCTAGCTTGCTAGCTAGCTGAATCGAATCGAGTCGAATGTAGCTAGCTAGCTAGCTCTGGATGAATGGATGCACGTCTAGCTAGCTCGCTACGGCGAATGGAGGAGTCCGGCCGCCGCCCGCGCAACCACGGTCGCCCTAGCCTGCGTCTGCGCCGCCGCGGCCGCTCTGGCCTCCGCCCGCGCGCCGTGGCCGCCCTGCGTCTTCCTCGCATGCCCGTCAGTCGGCGTCCACCTCGCATCTTCTTTGCCCCCCTGTCCGCGATTTCAAATTGGCTTGAGGAAGAGAACAACCAGAAAAAGAAAAAGATCAGTTGTGGACCTGTTCGATATATTCAGAGAGTATTCTCTTTTACGGGTTGATTATACAGGGTCTGTTTCACCGCAGCAAAAATTGGCCCTGAAAACACGTTTTTCTCAACCCGTAAAACACTTATACGGGTTGCAGTTTTAAGGGGTTGATAACCCACAAGTATAGGGGATCGCAATAGTTTTCGATAAGTAAGAGTGTCGAACCCAACGAGGAGCTAAAGGTAGAACAAATATTCCCTCAAGTTCTATCGACCACCGATACAACTCTACGCACACTTGACGTTCGCTTTACCTAGAACAAGTATGAAACTAGAAGTACTTTGTAGGTGTTGTCGGATAGGTTTGCAAGATAATAAAGAGTACGTAAATAAAAACTGGGGGCTGTTTAGATAAATAAACAATAAAGTAAATATAGCAAGTGTGGAAAAGTGGTGCTAGGAGTTGTGGAATTGCCCCTAAGCAATTGACTACTTTACTAGACCGATAGCAAGTATTATGTGGGAGAGGCCACTGCTAGCATGTCATCCCTGACTTGGAATTCTATGCACTTATGATTGGAACTATTAGCAAGCATCCGCAACTACTAACGTTCATTAAGGTAAAACCCAACCATAGCATTAAGATAAATTGGTCCCCCTTCAATCCCGTATGCATCAATTTCTATACTAGGTTGAAGCTTCTGTCACTCTTGCCCTCCAATACATAGTCCTATCAACATACAACTAACCCTAGGGTATGATCCACGTGCGCAATCATATGATGGGCACCAAAGGACAGCAACATAACCACAAGCAAATTAAATCAATCATAGCAATTCATCAACCACCGATAGGACAACGAAAATCTACTCAGACATCATAGGATGGCAACACATCATTGGATAATATTATGAAGCATAAAGCACCATGTTCAAGTAGCGGGTACAGCGGGTTGCAGGAGAGTGGACCGCTGTAGTTAGAGGGGGGAAGGTGATGGAGATGTTGGTGAAGATGGTGGAGGTGTTGGAGTAGATCGCGGTGATGATGATGATGGCCACGGCAGCGTTCCGGCGCCACCAGAAGAGAAGGGGACAGGGGGGCCCTTCGTCTTCTTCTTCCTTGACCTCCTTCCGATATGGGAGAAGGGTTTCCCCTCTGGTCCTTGGCCTCCATGGCCTCTCGCGTCCGCCGCCGCACGCCCTCGCCGCCGACTCGCTGCTCCGCCGCGCCACCTCACCGCCGTCTCGCTGCCCGGCCCGCCGGCCTGCTCCTCCGCCCCACCGCCTCGACGTCCTCGCCGGCCGCCGCCTCCTCCCGGCGCCCCGCGTCTCGCCTCCGGCCAGATCCGGCCGCAGGAGGGCCGGATCCGGTGACCCCGACCTCGCCGGCTGCCGTCTTCGTCATCTCCGGTGAGATCCGCCACCGCCTCGTTTTGCGTGCCCGGGTCAACCCTAATCCGCGAGGTGGTGATTTTTTGGTCTAAGTCCCCGATTCCCAGATCCATATGCCCATGTTCATCATGTCGTAACTTTGCACCCATAACTCCATTTTGGGCATATAGCATATCAAAATGTTCGTCTCAGAGAGCACATCATTTCATCTCATTGCATCATTTTCATTTGAGTTCATCTTGATGCCCGAAATGCTGTTAGAAGAATGCTATTTGAGATAATTGTCAGATCTGCTGCTCCAATTAGATATTTGTCATTTTTGCCATGATTATTGTGTGCATGATCTGCCCATGAGCTCTACATGTGTTTTGTCACAGGCCTTTACATCTTTCCAGAGGTGCAAACCATGTATTTTTGTGATGTGTGTGGTGACTAGCACAAGCTTGCAAAGTGGAGCATTCGTTAATGCTGATTTCAGGGACTTAGCAATTTCACTAAGTCCTTGATCTGTTTATTTCAATATGCCATATGTTCATGTTGTTTCCTAGTGATCCGTGCCTCTTTTGAGGATGATCAGTAAGGATGATTTGTTAATCTTATAGTGCTCTATCCATCCATGTCTTTGTTTGCAATTATGGAGCACCCTAGGTTGAGTCAATCGAGCTCTACTTTTGTCATTTCATGAATCTGGGCAGACTGTCTGCTTGTTAGCGATTTTGCCGAGGATGTTGTAGTTGATCCGTGCATGACATGTTATTGTTCTTGCCATGACTAGCTTTTACAATGTGTATTCTTGATGGGTGCATTCTTAGATTGTCATAGCTTGCCCTGTAGTGAGTGCATCGAGCTCGCAAACATGCCTACTTGATATCTGTTTTTGCATGCTCCAGTTTTCACTAAGTCTGAGAACTGATTATGTTTTTGCCATGTTCACATGCTTGCAAATGTATTTTCTGATCCCTTTTGGCTCAAGGTCACTAAGGGACTTTTGTTAAGCTCTTTGAGTAGCTCCATGCCATGCTTTACTTTGCCATGTTCAGGCCCTTTAGCATATAGTTTTCATGCTCCAAAGTGTGCTATCTGATCTGAAATTCCAGACAAGTGTTAATTTCACTAAGTCTGAAATCTGTTTACCGTTTGCTCTTTTGCCATGCTTGTTTGAACCTGTTAATGGATGAATTGGCCGTAGCTCAGTGTTCCTCTTTTGTTAAGCATCATGAATGGTTTCCTGCCATGTATTTTTTGCCATGTTTGAGTGCTGTAGCAGGTTCATCTTGTTGCATTTAGATGCCTACTTGCTGTAAATCGCAGACCGGTGTCATATTTGAATTGCTTGCCATTTCCAAACCGTGACTCCGATTCCGGCGTTCTTTATATCGTTTTCAAGCGATTTCATCTCACCTTTCCAGTGGCACACTTGAATTTCCATGTTGAGGCCAGGTTCATTCATCTCTTGTCAAATCTTGCATATGCATCCCGCATCGCATCCCGCATAGCATAGCATGTTTGCATCATATTGTTTGAGTTGTGCACATGGTTGATTGCGTTCCTTTTGCTTGTTTGTCTTGTTTGGGTAGAGCCGGGAGACGAGTTCGCTAACGAGGAGCCCGTTGAGTTTGCTTTCGAGGATCCAGTCAACTCTGACAACGTTGCAGGCAAGATGATCATACCCTCGAAATCACTACTATTTTTGCTTTGCTAGATGCTCGCTCTTTTGCTATGCCTATGCTACGATGCCTACCACTTGCTTTTCATGCCTCCCAAATTGCCATGTCAAACTTCTAACCCACCATGTCCTAGCAAACCGTTGATTGGCTATGTTACCGCTTTGCTCAGCCCCTCTTATAGCGTTGCTAGTTGCAGGTGAAGATTGGAGACCATTCCTTCTTTTGGAATATTATTTACTTGTTGGGATATCATTATATTGCCTTGTTATCTTAATGCATCTATATACTTGGTAAAGGGTGGAAGGCTCGGCCTCTCGCCTAGTGTTTTGTTCCACTCTTGCCGCCCTAGTTTCCGTCATATCGGTGTTATGTTCCCAGATTTTTGCGTTCCTTACGCGGTTGGGTGATAATGGGAACCCCTTGATAGTTCGCCTTGATTAAAGCTTTTCCAGCAATGCCCAACCTTGGTTTTACCATTTGCCACCTAGCCTCTTTTTCCCTTGGGTTTCCGGAGCCCGAGGGTCATATTATTTAACCCCCCCCCCCCGGGTCAGTGCTCCTCTGAGTGTTCGTCCACCTGTCAGTTGCCGGTGGCCACCAGGGGCAACTCTAGGCTGGCCTACCCGTACCTAAGACAATCTGAGTGTGCCCTGAGAACGAGATATGTGCAGCTCCTATCGGGATTTGTCGGCACATTCGGGTGGTGTTGCTGGATTTGTTTTAACTTGTCGAAGTGTCTTGTAGAACCGGGATACCGAGTCTGATCGGAATGTCTCGGGAGAAGGTCTATTCCTTCGTTGACCGTGAGAGCTTGTCATGGGCTAAGTTGGGACTCCCCTGCAGGGATTTGAACTTTCGAAAGCCGTGCCGGCGGTTATGGGCAGATGGGAATTTGTAATGTCCGGTTGTAGATAACTTGAACCTTAACTTAATTAAAATGAATCAACTGTGTGAGTTACCGTGATGGTCTCTTCTCGGCGGAGTCCGGGAAGCGAACACGGTGTTGGAGTAATGCTTGTCGCAGGTGGTCCTCTAGTTACTCGTTTGTGCTTTGCCTTCTCTTCTCGCTCTCTTTTGCGGATAGGTTAGCCACCATACATGCTAGTCACTTGCTGCAGCTCGACTTATTTTACCCTGCCTTTCCTATAAGCTTAAATAGTCTTGATCGCGAGGGTGCGAGATTGCTGAGTCCCTGTGGCTCACAGTTTACTTCCAAACCAGATGCAGGGCCAGACGACTCCGTTCCAGATGACGCGTTAGAGCTCAAGTGGGAGTTCGACGAGGACTCACGCCGTTACTATGTATCTTTCCCTGATGATCAGTAGTGGTGCCCAGTTGGGTTGATCGGGACCGTGTCGCATGTTGGGTTGGTCTTTTATTTTGGCACCATAGTCGGGCCATGAGTGATTGGTTGATGTAATGCTATTTATGTACTTGATTGACGTGGCGAGTGTAAGCCAACTATGTTATCTCCCCTTTTATTATCTTATTACATGGGATGTTGTGAAGATTGCCTAACTTGCGACATATGCCTTCAATGCGATTATGCCTCTAAGTCGTGCCTCGACACGTGGGAGATATAGTCGCATCGAGGGTGTTACAGCTGGCCATCCAAGTGGTCTCTTGGTCTAATAGGGAAATAAAGGGAAACACAGTACAAACTCAATATAAACCGATCTATTGGTTGAAAAAGGAAAGAAAGTGGGGACTGGGGGACAAGTCAACAGAGTATGTCCAGCACTAGATTTGCTAGCCTCACACAGTATAAGGTGGCTATACATAAAAAAAATGGGACCAACCTAGATATCCTGTTCTGATGTTTGTTTCCCCGAGCCCCTCTTATGTAATGCCACTGGTAAAATGTAGCAGTCGCACTGTTAAAAGTAAGGACACGTTAAGCCAATGATGGTTTCAATGTAATGCCTCCAGTAATATGAATCAATGGCACTGTTTTTCATGCCCTGCTAAATTTCCCATTAAGATAAGTTGCTTCTTTTCATTAGAAATGCAACTGTCCTGGTCCGCCTACTCTCCCGTACCCAACTACCAACTCTTTAGCAGCTGTAAATGTAATGTTGCTGGTAAAATGAAGCAATGGCACCATTAAAGTAATGTCATATTTAACGGTTGTCATAGTTAATCCTAATCCCCACACTAATATCTGGCAATGCTGCTGCTTTAGAAATTGCTACTGTCCTTGTAGGATCGCCATTCAGATCAGGAACATGCTTCTT
Source organism: Triticum urartu (assembly GCF_003073215.2). NCBI lineage: Eukaryota > Viridiplantae > Streptophyta > Magnoliopsida > Poales > Poaceae > Triticum > Triticum urartu. The sequence goes on from NC_053022.1 coordinate 400,081,427, forward strand.
TTCATTTGATGTTTCATCACTTGTTAGTCACCCTT